>NC_134483.1:381264582-381457979 GCF_040206685.1 Ascaphus truei
TCGTCTTTCTCTAACAAGAACCGCGTGCGGTCCATCCACCCCACGTACCCCTCAAATAAGGGCGCCCACCAATGGGTCTCCCTAGGCTTCTCGCCCCACTCTAGAGAGTCTCCTTCATCGGTACCCCCCCAGGAACATACCCCAGAGGTCCCTGCGGAACGGGGCCTGGACCACCTCTCGTGCTTTGAGGCCTCCTCATGAGGTACATCCGCCTCTTCAGGCACCCAGCGGGACTTAGACACCTGTCCCAATTGTCCTCCTCCCCGGGACCCACCCTCGGAAGCAAAGCTGCTCAGTCTTTCCCCAGTCTGTTTTTCACCAACCCCCAAGGATTCCTCCGACACCCCCAAGCTGGATAATGATCCCCGGGAACAGGTGACTGGGACAGGGGCATTATCTAGGGCGTGGGGTTGGGCGTAGGGATAGGCAGTCGGCAGCCGCGGGGTTCCGACCCGTTCGCCTTCATGGAATTGTCCCGTATCACTGGACAGTGGTACCGCCGGTTGCGTCTCACCCTTCTCGGTCCGCCGCTTGCTTTGGGTCTTTTTAATCGATCGGGAACCACCACCCGATCGCTGAGACGCGTGTCCTCTACTTCCGCTGGTTCCGCCACCTCCGCCGGAAACGCCGTCATCACTGGAGTCGGAAGCGCCGCCATCTTGGGATGGACCCCTATGCGGGATCTCTTCCTCCACGATAAGGTCCGGAAGTCCTTCTGCATCCACGTGCGCCGTCCTGGCCTGGCACGGCCTCTCCTCCTCGAGCGGTGGTATCGGAGCCTGGCAAGGACAAGGGCTATCCTTACCAGTCTGCAGGTTGGGCGTGGATCGCCCGTTACCACTGGACCCGCCGGTCCCGAGAACAGCTGGGCTCCGCCTCTCCGGTCTCTGCTCCACCAGTGATACCCGGCTCCGTCCACTGTCACTTCCGGTAAGTGGCCTTTTGATCCCATTCCCTCCACCGGACACTGCCACCGGCCAGACCAAGGTACTAGTCAGTTCTTTGGGTCCCTCGTCCGATGGATCCGCACTAAGGGTACTTGGGGTCGCCGAGCGCGGCGACCGCCTTCTTTTCTCTCGGTCGGTTGCCCGACCGACCACTTCACACTCTTCTGGGTCCGCACCCTTGGTCCATAGTGCACCGGGGGACTCGGCGGACAGCCTAGCCGTATTCCCCCCTGGGTCATTGGTCTGAATAGGCACAAAGGTGGGCATGGGCCACAGGTACTGTGTGCCACACTGGGGACAGCGCGCCGCCGTGCCCATGGTGCCGCCGGGCAGTCTGCATTGCAGGCAGAGGCCCACTACTGTCTCCGCGCCCCCTACACGGATCACTAGTACCCCTCCGGGTATTGCGTAGGGCTGATTGGTACCATCCGGTTCACATCTGGGGAGCGGGCCATTGTCTTGGTGGGAGCCACTCTTAACACTGGTCTGTCCTGGAAGCTGGTTCCGCGTGAGTGACCAACAGGGGTTGAATGGTCAGCCACTCCTTGGTTCAGCTCCGCCCTCATCTGACACAATTGGAATCCGCCCCCAAGAGTAGCGATTATGGGCGGGTCCCACAAGGGAATAGGATGTCCTTTAATTGAGGCCGCACCTCTTTCAGTCCTAGAGGGAGCGACCACAGCTTTTGCGCGCTTTTCCCCAACAGGGCGGGGTTCTTCTTTTGCCGCCAACTCCAGCCGTTGTCTTTCAGCTGCCTTGCGTGCAAAGTAACCTTCTTTCTTGCACACAATTTCAGCTGCCGGAACTACTTCTGGTAATGGGGCCGTCAGCGCACCAGCTCCTGGGCCCGCGGGATTCATACCCACGGGGCATAGTTGGAAACCACTCCCCCTGGTTCATATTAGGGGAGGGTCCCACAGACTAAGTGGTTGACTCAGCACTGGGGCTGAGTGAGTCACTGTCCATGAAGGCGCGGCCGAAGCTTTCACGCCATACCCCCCATGCGGGCGGGGCTCTCCTGTTGGCGCCACTTCTGGCCAATTCTTGGGAACTTGTGCATTTGCAGAATAGTCTGCCATTGGCCCACGCGGTCTCCCAGGGAAGCGGGAGCCGCCATTTTGGGTAGCACTGTCAGCCCGATCAACGAATGAGGTAGCGTTCATCTGTTTGCAAGTCAACTGACATTCACTCTCACTGTGTTCTCCTCCTGTTATAACAATGTCCTCAACACAGTCCTCCAGGGTGGCGCCTCGTTGTCCTAGGCAGGACCAAAACGGTGCGGCCACAGCTTTCGCTCCACTCCAGAGCAGACTTGTAAAAGACATGTCAGCAATAGCTTGCTCTTTAGTGGGGCGCACGCCACGTGTGCTCTCCCTATCAGCCTCCGGTCGCCATTTTGAACTATCCGCACCGCGCGGATCCTCCATTGTTGCAGTCGTCATTCCCTCGTAGTAGTTATCGTACATGGGGCTCCTCTCTGCGGGGCAGCCACCACACCGGTACAATAAAGATTGCCCTGATGCACCACCTCGTGTACCTAATGTAGGCTGGACTCATGTATGCACTACCTCAGGCTAGGCTTACTCTCTCAGTGTCTGCTGTATCTCCTTCCTCCCAGTCTGTGCTCCCTATGGTAAGAGGTCTGGAATGGGCTAGAGTACTCTGGGGCTTCCATGCAGTACTGGGGCGTCTACCTATCTTGATTAGCCTAGCGCAGACCCTCTCCAGGATTCCTGACCACGTTAACAGGCTATCCCTTCTGGCATCCTACCAACTAGCACTACCTCAAGGTGACTAGGACAGCTATAGTCCGGCTCCAAACCCCCAACTCCTTTCAGGCCCCTAGGTCGTCCCTGCGAACTGACAAACGCCATCAGCCCCCTGACTGCCCCTAGGTCCGTCCCAACGCAGCACAAAGTGGCAGCAGACACTCTCCCTGTTTCCAAGTGACCTAGCAAAAGCCTGTCCTGTTGACAGGTATCTCAGCAGCGCCTCCAAATGTTGCGGGTTTTCTGAACTGGCCTGACCCACCCAATCTCATATTGGTGCCTGTGGTCTAACCAGTCCCCATTACAGTGTGATGTCTGGTGGTGCACCTGTTGGCAACAGGACTCCTGAGTCTCCCGCATGATGTTGTATTGGGGATTGCCAACCCAGACAGGCAGCTGAGGTAGTGTGCTTGAGTCCTACCTAGATCCAGTGCAGCGCCTCCACCTCATCAGGATCCCAGCGTCCGCTTGTGGATGGTCCTGGTGAGGAACTCCTCTGTGGTGCAGCCCCCTGTGTAATCACTCCACACTTACACTCGAGGGTATCATTTATCAGAGTCATCTTTATTAGTACGGTGGGCCAACTGCCCTCCACAATGGGTGAATTTAGCCCTCCATTGTTCACCGTACTTCCCTTTGAAAGGTATTGTCCTCCTAATGTAGGGATTCCCTATCCCCGCAGGGATACTTCACCTGTGCCAGGTCCCTGGTCACAGTCTCATTAGTCCTTTAGTGCACTGACTCTGAACTCCTCCAACTACTTAGCAACAATCTCTGGACCTCTGAACCAACTGAACTAACTTTTGATCAGTGCTGTGCCTTATGTATCCTCTGGGGGCTGACACAACTCTGACATCACTAACCAGGGAGTCAGAGCCTGTGACCACTCCCATCCATACATAGGGCACCTCACCAGGGTGTGAGGGCAAACCTCCATAATTACTGCTGGCATGCCCATAACTTACCAGGCCTTACTGTCAGCAGGAGAGATGACTGCAGCCATTTTACAGCATGGTTACATATATACTGTATGTATATATGTGTATATGTGTATATATGTCTATAAGTCTATATGTGTATATGTGTGTGTGTGCAAAATGTCAACAATAGTTGCTCAGAAAGTACCACTAAGTGCTGCCACAGTTTGATGGCTATACACAATAGCCAAAAAATATATAATGTGGTGGTTCTGGTGTTAGAGCTTGCTGGAATTGTGTGTTTATTACAGCACATTTGAAGATATTTGCACATTCAAAATACATTATAAAGAATAAACTGTCATGAATTACGGTATGTGAATCACTGAATTAAAGCTATCTATTTTCAACAAAAAGGTGTGTACTGCATACATTGTGTCCTCGGCTGGCTTTCTAGTGTTTGTTTAAGACAATAATCCACACAGATCTGGTTCACCAACTGTTTAGTCTTTTTAGCATAGACGTTAATATCCTACTCAATACAGGAATAACTAACTCTGTCACCTAGTGGCAAAATACGATGTAACACTCTATGTACTTCCAGACCGTCATTCTCATAACCATAACCTAAAACTGGAGTTGAGAAACCCTGCTCTAGACCACGGTCTGGAGTATCTGCTCAAAGGCAAAGGGCAATTTAAAGTCTGAAGCATAGGTGCAGATATCAATCTGTTTTTAAAGCAGCAAATGTTTTCTCCTACGCATCTGCACATAGGAAATCTGTTTCCTTACGTTTGAAGGCAATCTGAGGCAATCTGTAGCCAGTTAGTCCCAAGAATTCCTCATTTAAGTAATGCTCTGTGGGCTTGGAAAATCTGAAATCCCAAACCTTTTTCAGGTCTAAGCCTAATCCATTCTCTGACACCCCGTTGATCAGAAAATATATTACTGGACCTTCGGTAACAATTGACATTTCTGCTGTTGAACAGTTAAGCCAAACCCAAGAACACACAGGTAAGCTCTAAAACATGTTGTTGAAAGGAAGTTGAATAAATCACAATAACATCCAGCTATACACAGTGCAAGCTGTAGAGCAATCCAAATAGAACGGTGTTAATTAAGCACGTAAAGAAGCAGAGGAATTGAACACTCCAAAAGGTAAAACACAGAACTGTAAAAATCCACAATGTGAGATAACACTATTGTGTGTTCGTTTCTGGATTTACTTTCACATGTCAGTAACCACAGACTAGGCTACACAGACTTAATCTCCAATGTCGAGATTAATGTTGCATTAGCCAGAAATTCCAGATCATTGACAGTCTATAGCAATTGGTATCTATCCTGAATGGTAACATCATTCAGATATCTGCCATCTACACCACATCTGATATCTCCTGAAGACCTAGGGATAAAAACAGCTGGGGAGGCCAAGGGATCAGTAATAGGTTCAATAATTTAATCTCGCAACATGTCATCAATGTGTTGATCAATTAGTATTCACCAAGCAGGAGACACTTTGTGGCAAGCCAAAGCAGGAGGATTGAAGCAGGGGGTCTCCAGAGCTGAACTGTGTTAATTTCAGATCCATGGACACCCTGCTTCCACAGATATTTACCTCTGTAGCAGTGCCGGTAGCTATGCAAGCAAGGATATAGTGTGCCTAACATAATGGCAGTTTCAAATGTCCCACGTCAAACGGGCCAATAGGAAGCTGTGACGTCATCCGGTGCGACTTCATATTGGCCAGCATGACCAGGACATTTAAACTTCACAGAGATACTTACCTCCGTAGTGGTGCTGGTATCTCTAGAAGCAGGGGGTACCCGGTCCTGAAATGAACCCAGGTCAGCTCTGGAAAACCCCTGCTTCAAATCTGTAATAATAAATTTAAAAGCTTTAAACGCAATGTAGCCTGTTCTGCTGCTTTAAAGGGTAACAGTAATTGGCACCACTAGGCTTTAACCTTATAGTCTAGTTTAGCTTGGGCGAGAATTCCTTTAATATCCATCACCAACTGTTCACTGGTTCTTTAAATAGCTGGAAGGTATACTATAAGGTGGCAGATATTATGATATGTGGGGTAGAAAGGATGATCCGATATTTGTCCACCAACCCAGTCCAATCAGAAAAGTTTGCATTAGGAACAGTCACTTGCATACTGTTGTCACAATTAATGGAAACCTTATACTTACTGTATACCATGTGCTGAGCTGGTAGACAGGTGCCTTGATTTCTCTATGTTCAGGTGGGTGGTATGGGTTACAGTTTGAACACATCGGCTCTCTCACAACCATAGTATGGGACTGGCAACTGATTTGACCCCTGGGATATGCCCTTAGTCTGTATTGATAAGGCTTGATTATTTGTCCAAAAGCTGCAATCTCATTAGTTCCCATAAAATTGGCATATATAGATTTAACCGGACGTACTTTCCTGAACGCTACAATAGGAAAAGCAAAATGCCACAGCTTCAGGGAAAGTGAAAGCCATAGCCGAACTGCAGGGGTCCAAACACCACAAATAGGTAATCCCTCCGCTGCCATGGAAAGCCACGGACCTGTCCACACAGCTTTCTGGAAATTTCTCTGTGGCTACATCTGTACCTCATGGGCTGAGAGAACCAGATCAATCACAGAATCAATAGCTCTAAAAGCCAAAGGAATACAAAAATGAGGGACAATGCACCGCAAGATAACATCAATTTGATGGGGTTCCAATGGTAAATAATGAAGGATCTGAAAACATTCTGCACAGATCATATGCAAAAACTGATAAGTACTCATGATTCATGTGGTATGGAGTCAGGACTGCTTGTAAATCCAGCCATCCCTTTTAGGGGGCAATAATGCTTTTCTGTGTAATTTCAGGAAAGTGTCCCAATCTTTAAAATAGTCAGAGCAACATAAGAACCATAACCATGGAGAATGAGTTGCTCAGTGAGCAAAGGCACTGACTCTGATAACAACAACACAGAGTTTGAAAAGGGGAATCAAAGGAACATGGTTCAAATCCCGGTGTCAGCTCCTTGTGACCTTGGGCAAGTCACTTTATCTCCCTGTGTCTCAGGCACAAAAAATAGATTGTAAGCTCATCTGGGCAGGGACTATGTCTGTAAAATTCCTATGTCATTGTCCAGCTTTTTTTCTGCTCTGCCTCTACAAGTGGTAGTCATCTATCACCCACCTACCTCTACTCATCCCCCCCCCTTTGTTTTTCTGACTTTTAATCCTGGCTCCCCTTCTTATCTTCTCTGACTCCCCTTTTCTTCTCCTTGGGGACTTCAACTGCCATATTGATTACCCCTCTCTCCAAAGGTTTCCCACTTTCTCTCAATGTAGCCAGCACCCACAAAGATGGCCACTACCTGAACCTGCTTTTCACCAAAAAACTTTTCTTTCTCTGAATTCTCCATTTCACCCTTTCCTCTCTCTCTCTCTCTCATCTCATCTCATCTCATTCACTCTCTCTCACTTCTGCTCTTCACCTTCATCTACCTCTCATTTCTGCAGAGACCTGCGTTCCATTAATCTACTGGCTCTTAACTCCACTTTGCACTCCTCCCTCTCTTCTCTCTGCTCCGCTACAGATTCTCACAACCTGATCATGAACTACAACTTTGCCTATCCTCCTTTCTTGATCTAAGCACCCCTCTATTGCTCTGCCATTCTTGTTCTTCTAAGCCCAGATCTTTGCCACAAGTGCCACACATGCATGCTCCACTCCCACACTCACTCCTCTGAACGCCTCTGGGGGAAATCTGATAGTCTCACAGACTTCATTCACTACAAATGTATCCTATTTCAACACTGTCCTCTTCCAAGCTACACAAACCTACTTTTGTTCACTAATTAACACTCAAATGTCTAACCCATGCAGCTTCTTTCCTGCCTTTGACACTCTATTCAGACTACCCATCTGTTACCTGTTTTTCTTCCTCCATTTCACCTAGGGAGTTTGCTGACTATTTCAAGACAAAGATGAATTCCATTCATCAAGACATCCCCTCTGTATCCTCCTCCCATCCTACACCTCTTCCTAACTCTCCTCCTGTCTTCTTTGAATCCTTATCCTCCGTCACAGAGGAGGACGTGTCAATGTTAATCTCCACCTCTCCCACTACTTCTTGACCTCTTAACCACATTTCCTCCACTCTAACCTCCTTGAACACCTTATAAATACAATCTGGTTTCTGCACTGCTCAATCCACCAAAACAGCCCTCACCAAAGTAACTAATGGATGACATACTGCCAAAGGTCATTACACCCTGCTTATATTACTCGAACCTCAGTACAGCTTTTGATACTGTGGACTACCCTCTTCTCTTTCTCATTCTCCATACTCTTGGTATCCACAACAGAGCTTTATCCTGAATTTTCTCTTACCTCTCCTGTTGTTCAGTGTCTCATTTGCTTACACCTCTTCCTCTTTTAATCTCTCTGTGAGCGTACCCAATGGGTCTGTCCTGGGACTTCTTCTCTTTCACTCCATACACTTTCAAGGTGACCTTACCACATCTTTTGGGTTCAAATATAATCTCTGCTGATGACACACAAATTTACCTTTAAACCCCTGGCATTACACCTGCTGTACAGACCAAATTATCTGAATGTCTCTCTGCGATATCATCCTGGATGGCCCTCGGATGACTCAAAATTAACATGTCAAAGACAGAGCTCCTCATACTTCCTCCCAAGCCTGGCCCTACTTGCCCCTTTTCCATTACTGTTGGCAGTACTATCATACACCCAGTAACACAAACACGCTGCCTATTTATTGTATGTGTCAAATTTTACTCCTCTCACATTCTCCTCTCACATTCACAATGTAGCTAAAACCTGTCGATTCTTCCTTCTTAATATTGCAAAGATAACCGGTTTCCTCTGTCCCTCACTGCTAAAACTCTAACACAGGCCCTCATTCTCTCCCATCTCGACTAATGCGACAATATTTTTTTTTACTTATACGAATGTCTATTTTTATGTTGAAGTCCTAATATAACACGTGTATTACTGCTGTATAGCGCTATGTACATGGATGGCGCTATATAAATAAAGATATACAGTACATACATACTTATTGGGCACCGCTGTAATATCTTCGGCTGGCTCTCTGGGATTTGAGACAATAACCCTACACAAATCTAGTTCACCCACTGTTTACTGTTGAACTCACATCAATAACTTTTAACATAGACTCTGATATATTTCCCAATAATATAGGAAAAAATGTAAGTCCACCATCTACTAGCAAAGTACTATAAAACACTTTGTGTACTTCCAGTCAGGCTCATACCCTCATATCCTTATGATGTGTATATATCTGTATTCGTATAGCACCATCCATGTATGTAGAGCTTCACAGCAGTAATACACATGACATTATAATATAACACATAATGGGAATAAGCGCTTCAGACATACAGTAAAAGTAACAAAAGGAAAAGGGGTCCCAGCCCCAAAGAGCTTACAGGGGAGGGGGATTAATATAACATATCTTCGCATTGCAGCAACATTTCCAAAGCACAAAATCCTCAGGGTACATATGAAAAAAAAATAAAACATACATAGTGCAAAAATGTTATAAATTTAAAAGAGGTTCAAGTGAATAGTGAAAATATCCCACGCACGTTATGGAAGGGGAATTAAAGCATTTTTGGGTAAGTATGTAAAGCACGAACCATCTTAGTGTGCTCCCTCTGGAAGGTTTATCCAGAGTCATTCCAAATGTGTACAGTATGCTCAGAAAGAAATGATAATGACATAGCATAACATTGTTTCTGTAAATAGAAGTAAAAACAACTGTGGTAATACACTCACATATTCCACAACAAAATTGAGCTAGCAGACCACATAGGGCCAGAAGAACACGCCTTTCTGGAACTCCGATGCTCCCTCGCGCTGGCACTCCGATCCTCAGTATGAATGCGCAACTGCACTTCAGGGAAGATGATGTCAGATGCTGGGATAAGCGTTTCAGGCATAAAAGTAACAATCGGTATCCAGACCCCCTGCGCGGCCGTGACCATTTTACTTTTTTTTTAAATGGTGCCGAACCCCCCCCCCCCCCCGTGTGCAAGCGCAAAGTCGAGGTCCCGGCACATATGCGCAGGGAAATAGGGTTTCCGGCCTGTGCCTGTGGGCCGACTCCCCCCACTCCCAACGTGGGACGGAGGGGTAGCGTCATGGTGGGTTCGCGCACGCCAACCAAGCTTCCCCCACGCGCGCCAACCCAGCTTCCCCTGCATGTGCCAACCCAGCTTCCCCCCTCATGCACCAACCCAGCTTCCCCCCTCATGCACCAACCCAGCTTTCCCCTCATGCACCAACCCAGCTTCCCCCTCATGCACCAACCCAGCTTCCCCCGAGCGTGCCAACCCAGCTTCCCCCGCGTGCCCGCCTCCAGCCGCAGAATATGCAGTCTCTGCCTCCCCCCTGACGCCAACCTCCTGCAGCCCTCACACTGCCCCCAGCTGCCCACCTCCCGCACCCCCCCCAGCCGCCCACCTCCCGTGCCTCCCCCTCCAGTCGCCCACCTCCTGCACCCCACCCAGCCACCCACCTCCCGGGCCCGTGTCCCCAGCCGCCCACCTCCCGCACCCTCCAGGCAGGAGCCACAGGGATATCGGGGCAGGGGGGAAGCGTCTGGCAGCACAGGAAGCAGCACCCACCCGGTCAAGGTCAGTCACCCATCCACTTAAGTCACTCAGTCACCCACCCAGTCACTCACCCACCCAGTCACACAGTCACCCACCCGGTCACTCAGTTACCCACCCACCAAGTCACTCAAGGTCACTCAGTCAAGTCACCCAATCACTCACCCAGTAACTCACCCACCCAGTCACTCACCCACCCAGTCACTCAGTCACCCACCCAGTCATTCAGTCACCCACCCATTCACCCACCCAGTCTCCCACCCAACTACTCACTCCCTCACCCAGTCACTCACCCACCCAGTCACCCACCCAGTCACCCACCCACCAGTCACCCAAGGTCATTCACCCACCCAGTCACTCAAGTCACTCACCCACCCAGTCACATAGTCAGTCAGTCACCCACCAAGTCACTCAGTCACCCACCCATCCAGTCACTCAGTCACCCACCCAGGCAGTCAGTTACCCACCCAGGCAGTCTGTCACCCACTCACCCAGGCAGGCAGTCACCTGTATTTTGTTTAAAATATAAAAATATACAGATTGCATTTTAATGGGTTTTTCCGTATTACAATAAGATGAAAACAGTTAAGTAAAAGTTGCGCGCTAAAAAATATTTTTTTGTGGTAGGTGCGCTATGGGTTTGGGGGGCGGGGTGGGGTTGCTCCTTTCATTTGTCCCGGACCCCAGGATTTCTGTTGGCGGCCCTGACTGTAAGTTCAGGAAGAGGAATAGCCTTCCAGTGTGGTTGAAGTGCTTCAACTGCTGCACACAACTGTTAAGAGGTTAAATACGCAATAAGAGAGCCAATGTTAAATCGTCTTAGGGCCATGTTCAATATGTTGCTGATCATACCAGGATTGGCCAAAAACTGCCATTTTAAACATATTGAATCTGGCCTTTAGTGTGAATGCATGAAGGCACTGGCTGACTGCTAATGATTCAGTAATGTAAGGAGTAATAATGGTAGGAATACGTGGAGGAGCACAACATTATAGTGAAATATCAGCATTTGTGTTGATTAAATCTGCCATGTGTGAGTTGCCTCTGACAGCAATTCTTCAAAAATTGAGATGTTGGCATCAAATATAAGAAACATGATGTGATATTACTTATTAAAGCTGGAGAAAAAAACTCTGTGTCTATAGTAACAACAATTGGATTAGATATTAAGGTATCACTGCATGCTGCTAAATTGCCAATATTTAGGGAGACTCCCTCATAATTCCCTGGAAAATATATATATATTCCAAGTGGTTCCTGGAAAAAATTCCCTCAACCAAATGCAATCCAATGGAAAATGAGATCTCCCAAATTTTTCAACCAAACATGCCTGCAAAGAGTTTGTACGTGGGCAAGTATGTCACTGAATTGTTCTGCTTTCCTCAATGAGTCAAACAGAATTAATATAATGATTCTAAAGCTGACACTGTACAATTTTACTGTAAGTGTCATTCTTGTGTTAAGCAGTAAATGGACATTATCGAATGATGGGAACTGGAAACTGGTCCCCCCTCCCTGTTTTTCCCACGACATTTCAATTTGTCTTTGATTTTTGTGTGTGTGTGTTTCCTTTCTTTCCTGTAAAAGGTACAGCAGTCTGGTCACCAGGGAACCTTGATACCAACATCAGTTGTTGTGACTTAATACTATTGTTTCCTCCGTATTTTCTCACCCTCATGTAAAGCTGCGTTTCCCTTTTTCTCATGAATAAGAAAGCATGATGGGAATATGTGTGTTTTAAAATATCTGCTGGTGATGTCTTAAAATGTGTTTATAGAACAGTCTTTATAAAGGAACTGAATGTTCCTTTATATCCTTTAATATATGAATGCTTAGTGGTCAATGTACAATTATAATGTCAATGCAATTACACAATACTGGATAAATAGATAATTGCCTCCCACCCAGCAGGATAACATAGGAAGTAATAACTGTATACAATTTTAGTTATGAGCTGTTTAGCTGTCTTTCAGTTTGTATTATCTTTTCTGTCTATTTTCTCTTTCTTGGCAGCATTATCACTTAAACAGCCATTGTAGATGTGTCCACATATTTAGAGAGAGACATAGAGACATCAACAGCAATAAATATAATTTACCTTGTTTAATCACTGACGTTTTAAATTGTTAAAACAATCCTTTTATACCCCTTTGAATTGTACTTGAAAACTTCTATCATATTTTTTCCCCATCTCAACTACTGTACTACTTCTTCAAGTGAGCGCATGTAGCTATTTGAAAGTTCATCTTTTTAAGGCTTTTAATTAAACGTGTGCACATTAAGTTTGACTATCTACACTCTCTTAATGTCCTCATGGTGTACCATACTTTCACAGTATCCTACATAAAGACATACTACCAATATCAGCATCTGTTTATAGGTAACCTGTCTATGTCCAAAATCATACAGTACTTCTAATATCCGGTTAAAATCAAAACGAACTGGGCACAGAACTAATTTGTGTGAATCTTTAATGATCATCCTTACCTCTTCAGAATTTACTTCATTTGACAAAACATTTCCTGTTATCTGTACAATAGGGAATACCTTTAACTGTAATTCCTATGTGGTACAGTATTTGTAACACATTCACAGTCACAGAATTATCTACAACTCTGTGTTATTTAAGCTTTACATTGAGACCTCACAGCAATAACAACAACACACAACACACAAGAAATAGTGTTGCGGAACACCATACTGATTCAGTAACCTATTATATGGTGGGTGAAACATGAAAGCTATAGGAAGGAAGGTTACACATAGTTTTTATTCCGTTCTCATCATTCTTCTTATGTAATGAAATGTAATTAAATATTTTATACATGTGATGAATGTTGAAGTGATTGATGTAATGGTTATGGCTAATTGGAAATGAAGGCTGTGAACCTGAGCCGTCTGACATCTTCAGTTTACTTTGCAAAATAAATGAAAGTCCGTAAAAGAAGGAAGGAGTAGAGTTGATGATTAACAAATAGAAGATCATTAACAACTTGGACAGAAGTAATCTCTTTAATGTTTCAGGCATGGAAACCAGATGGAGAGATTTCAAGAATATCAATGAAAAAGTGTTACTATATATCCTAGGTCCATTTTCAGGAAAGGATGTAGCGATTGTCATACATTTCACTTGAATTCCGATTATCATGTATGTTTCTATGTTATACTGTATATGTAGGACAGGAAAACGTCTGTAGGTAGGTTGCTCTTTATCTGGGCCTGTGACAATTGCCTGTCTGCAGGAGCAAACAGGTTGGGGAAGTTGTTTGGGGACTGGAGATGTCTGGAGGAGATGGCGCAGCAGGCTAGAAATGTCTGAGTTGAATAATAGGCATTCTAGGGTTCATGCCATGTGAGGAAGAATGGTGAACTGATGAAGCATAGGTCACAACAGTAAAAAAAAAAGTATACAAACCAGGAGGTGGGAATGAGGAAGGCAGAAGCAGTCTCATGGCTGAGCATGGCTGAGCTGGCAAGGTGAAAGGCTCAGCTATGCTGCTGAGCTAGAGAAAGAAGCTACATTATAGGTGAGCGAGGCAGAAGCAACTGGGGAGCTACTTGTGATGCAGCAGGGCCGCAGATATATAGGGCTGGATATGTATAATCAGGCAGCACACTAAGCATGTTTAAGTTAAATGCCTGCAGGAAAAAAGAGCATTGCTACTTTATGGTATTTATAGGCAGGGAATTATATGTAAACAATTAGCTTTGCTACTGTACAGTAAGGAAGATTGAAAGTCTGAACAGAATTGCTATATAGAGTATATCTATACTTTGCTCCAGTTTGTATTCAGTGTATACCAGTTTGCAATTACTTGCTGCACGTTACAGTGGGCTTTATATAATTCTGTACTTCAGTGAATTCACGTATTTATTTTATTTATTTATGCCTTAACTAAAGTCACTAGTGATTTATCAAGGTTAAATCACAAGGGTAGTTCTCCTTACTTATTGTTTTGGACATTTTTGCTGCTTTTGATACTGTTGATTAGAGATGGGCAAATTTTTTTTGTGAATTTGGATTCATAGCGGATCCGCTGGTTCCTTTGGTCCATGGATTTCAGCGGATCAATGTCAAAAAGGGTGATTCACATTTTGCGGATTTTTTATTATTATTACCAATAAACTCCCCGGATTCGACAACGCATGGACGGATTTGTAGAATCCAATCTGCGGATTCCGCTATCCGTTGGCAGATTCTTAAGAATCTTAAGTTATATCCAATGGCGGATTTTAATGAATCCGCATGGGTTGAAACTGCCAAAATCCAATAGCGGATCTTGCATTGGAAACGGATTTTGGGGGTAACATCAGCGAAAATCCAGGAAACTGATTTTGTGCGGATTCACCCATCTCTACTGTTGATCGCCCCCTTCTTCTGCACACCCTCCGATTTTTGGCCTCCATGCCACAACCCTCTGTTGGTTTACATCTTACCTAACTAACCGCACATGTGAACACACATGCACTCTTTTGTCATATGTCATTGTCCTCCCTCCCATGTTGTACTGTGCTGCGGAATCTGTTGCCACCATGCAAATAAAAGATAATACAGATAATAAAAATGTCTGAAGTTGTGTAAACCATAATGTTTAATAATATGCGCCATACACAAGAAATATAATATACAGGGAGATGGGGGAAAGGATAACTTCGCTACACCAGCATAGGATGTCTAAATATAATCTAGCAGTGGCGGAGTGCTACCAGAGACTTAAAAATTGTTAAACAGAGAGGTAGCTGAGAAAGATGTCATTCCTTTTGCTTGGTGCACACCCTAATAACCAAATTATATAAAGCCCATTTAGATTAACATCAATAATATGATGCATTGTTCATATAAGAACACATAAAAATGTACCTTATATTGGGTTATTTAAAATAAATACAGCTATAAGAACATGCACCCATGTGAGACAAATTAATTAAAGAGAGTGGAGCTGTGTCACACCTGCTGTAGTTACCTGGCTAACTAGAAGTCCTACTGATTCTCTGGCCCCTCCAACACTGTAAGTCTCAGTAAAGAGTGGGCAGTGTTTGGAGTAATTCCTGCAGGGTCTATTATATTGTTTTGTGTGTGTTATCAATAAAGTTCAGGAGTAGCCTGTTATTGTAAGGAGGGTCTATGACTGTAGGTAGGCCAACTTACAAGCCACTCCCCAAGGAAGGAGGGGGTTTCCCTCTATAGTTAGAGTAAGTGTTTCTGGGAGTAGTTCTGGGCTGCCCTCCATGCTATGGGGATGCAGCAGTGAGTCTCTCCTGAAAAGGGAACAGGCTGAGGACTTGCCCTGTTAGGGGGGTAAGGTGTGCTTAGGAGGGGTGCTCCGGGCCTCAAGCCCTGGGATCTTGCCTTCAGGGAAATTACCTGTACTGTATCCTATGTATCCTGCTGTGTTCAATAAACCCCAGTTATACCAACTCTGGTGTGCTAATTGAAGTATGGCTACCAAAAGAAGAAGTACCCCTGGGGTCCATCCTGGCCAGCCCATGATCCTCTTGGGCTGGAGGCACCACCACTGATAATGAACCAACCGTATAGCCTGTCCTGGTGTACTCCCTATACCACGTATAGGGGTATAGGGTGAAATGGGTGCTCCAAAGTCAGTGGAACTTCCAGCATATATGTCCATAATAATAAAACAGGACTGGTGAACAGAGTCAATAAAGGAGTGGGTATACTGAGGAATGTGATATGTGAGTCACCTATTGAACACATACGTCTCCTGAAGGAGACCAACTATTGTGCCATAAGGCACTCTAGTGACACCTCATTGGAGACAACACCGTGCTATTAATGGTACTCATCCATAACAATCACAAATGATTAATAATAAACTCTTACCCACTCCATCTGTCTGTCATATTCCTGCATAGTCCATCCAATTGGTGTGCAAATCTGTAGATAGTAATCTAGCAAGAGAAAAAAAAAAGAGCAAAACTGGCAGTGCACTGTTTTGCTCTTTTTTTTTTTCTCTCTTACTCCCTATACCATCCCAGGAGATCTCCGGCCTCCTGTTCCACCTAACAGGTATGCACCAGCCTCAGAATACACTGGTAGCGACACTATCTCCCTTAGGGTGGGGGAAAGGGTGCTACATGTAGATGGGTGAGTAGACCTATTTATGAAAAATTAATGATGAAGCTATTTAAACCGATAAAACCAACAGATGAACACCTACAGTACATCATTTTACAGGTAGATATTTTGTTTAAAAAAGTGTGTGCCCTTAGTATATCAGGAGTAGGAGACTCCAGACCGAAGGGTTACTCGTGACGGGTACTGCTCATTAAGGGATAGAAATGTAGCAAAGCTCATTGAGTGCAGAGAATGTCATGACATTTCAGATCCATGCAAGCAGCTAATTCCCAACTGGTAATCGTGGTTCTAAAAGATTATGCCTAATGCTACTGGTACTATACATAGCATCTATTTGCACAGATGTCAGACACAATCAAATATGTAAAAATACAAAAATTACTGTATCGAGCGCTAAACCTAAATTATAACTATGCTGTGCATGTGTGAATTAATTAGTGCAGTGCACAACTAAAGCAGCCTGGTAATCTACTGAGGAATATCCCAAAATAAACCTCAAAACATGAACAAAAATACAAAAATAGACATAAACCTGGCGCATGTGTAAATACTGTGAAGTGATATTAAAGTTCAAAAGATTAAATACAGACTTTTAGTCCCATTCCTGAGTGGTCAGCTGATGATGGATGGTATCAAATACACTGTTCACAAAGCAAAGAGTATACAGTCCTCCTCCCGTTATATGTTCAACCTGCAGATGTATGACATAAAGCAAAGAAACAGGACATTGCGCAGTATGTTTAGTTGCCAATTTAGCCCTTATAATCAAAGCTCAATGAGATGCCTACTTACTAGAAGTAGATAGGATACATGCAGGGGAGAGAATCTGTACTTGGAGCCTTCTGGGTCCCGGTCGCCTCTGGTGTATCACGAACCCCTCGTGGTGTCCTCCGCTTCCGTTAAAGTTATGAAGGTCTCCCTTCATAAAACGTAGTCTCCTGGGTCAGCTTCAGGATTCTTTCAGCCTCTTATTTCCTCCGGTAGGGATAAAAGAGGGCAAAGGATTGCGCAATAATAAAAAACTTTAATGACGCCTACCTAAAACATATAAAATACTCACAAAAGACGGTGAGTATAAAAACAAAGAAGTGCCCGACCCAGCACAACTCAAACGCCGCACTCAGTCTTTGAATGTCCTTCTCGGTGCCGCGTGTACCTCGCGGGTTTCCGGCACGGTTTGGATGACGTCACCGTCTCCTCTTCGATGACTGGCAGCTAGAGTGTGTAGGGCAGTACCTCTTAGGCTCCTCCCTACGCGTTTCGTGACGGGAACGTCACTTCGTCAGGGGATTGTGGAGCCTCATCAATCCCGTGTGCAATATATAGCCCCAGTTTAACCCCTTGTGTACAGGAGCCACTTTGGACCACCAATGAAATGGTGATTAGACTTTCTGATAATTACCATCAGATGGGTAGAAGCTTAATCACCTATAAAGCGATTCCTTGACTCACTTAGGAATAATGGGATCACTGAATTGCATATAAAATTGTATAAAAACATGTCAATAATACAATTACATTGGATGAGAAAATAAATGAAACAGTACATCAAAGAAATTATGCTAAATCGAAATCGATGTTTAACCCTTTAGGGGAGAGGTTTTTAAGAGTATAGATCCAGAAGGTTTCTTGTTGTGAAACCCTCTGCAATCTATCCCCCCCTCTAATACCCACCTTGGGGCAATCTATGCCGATACATGTGAGCCCCTCTGGAGATTGATTATGGTGCAATTTAAAATGGTTAGAAACACTATGTGTTTCCAAACCATTTTTAATATTGTACACATGTTCAGCAAATCTTCGTTTCAGTGTTCTCCCCGTCCTGCCCACATATTGTAATTTACAGGGACATTCTAAAAGGTAAACACAGAAATCAGATTTGCAATTAATGAATGAACGGATTTCAAAACTTTTGCCGGTTACATTGGATTTAAATTCTTTACATTTTGTTCCATAACTACAACCAATGCACTTCTTACTGGGGAAATAGCCTTTAAGTTCTTTTAACCACATAGTTTGTCCCACTCCTTGATATTTCCTAGGGCAACTAGGGGCCAACTGGGATTTACACATGCGCCAGGTTTATGTCTATTTTTGTATTTTTGTACAATCAAATATGTACAGTAAATTACCACATAGTTGAATGAATTAAAATAGATTGTGGACTCATGGCTGACAATCTACTGACAATGCAATTTAAAGCAAAAGAAATGCCGTAGTGCAAAATACTGGGACTTGTCCAGCTTTTGGCCAGAATTAACAACTATTGACAGCAACTTTCTATTTTTAAATACATACAGAATTAACGCTACAGCATGTTTTACAATTATTCTCAGAAACACCATGAACCGGAGAAGGGCTATCAAGGTCTCATGATTCACAGGACAAAAATCAAGAAATGAAAATTGTATTTCAAAAATAAATAAATATCAAAATAATATTAAAATCAACAATAAAATAAATGAACCAATTAAATAAACTTAAGAATGAATTATTACAAATAATTACAATTAAAATTCATCCTATTATTGTTATAAATACACATTGATCTAGAAAATCAACAACAATAATAATACTAGATTAACATCAAGATACACCAGTACTTCTTACAGCTATAACAGGTATTCCTTCTATCCCAAGCACAGATATAGTGTGTGTGGGTTTAACCCTATGTGTTACCAGGTGTGGTGCATATACCTGTAGGTTCACAAGAGGCCTGAGCCTCCGCTTGTTGGGAACCTGGGGTGAGTTCTTCGGCTCGATCTGGTTTGCAGCGCCTCCACCTGTGTAGGGTTCTAGGAAGGTAGAAGGTTGCCTACACAGGACCCATATATACAATAAATACATACACGGAGATGTATATAACCAGTTTATATATGCAGGAATAATCACACACCTTACTTATAATACTACTTCCCCTAGGGGGTAACTCCACAACCTACAACGCAGTCCAAAGTGTCTTTCACTCCACAAGGAGTGTACCTTCACCCACCACCGTGTACCCCACACCGTGTCCACAATTAACCTCTTTGTTCCGTGGTCAGCGCTGCCACTATGTGAGAATATAGATATATATATATTTAGGTGATTCGTTGGTGCACTTATTAAGGTACCTGCCGAGTGCTCCTGCACTCTGGCCAGCAATCAGCTTCACTGCGCATGCGTGACCATTTGCAAGATGGCGACACCCTGCACAGGAGCCGCCGAGAGCCCTAACGACGCGCCCGTGGCCCTAACAACCGGCCGCTCGCATCCCCGGCAACCTCCACGCCAGTTCCCATCTGCCCCTCACTCCTGCAATCACCGACGGGTCCGCCACTGGGCTCGGCGGCACCCGCGATCACCAGCCAGGTGAGGTAGGGGCGACAGGCAGAGGGGGACCTGGCTACATCCTCCCCCTGGTAAAAACACCAACGACCTCACTTGGGCCACAACTTACGTAACTATATACAGAACGTTATATAATAAAAATGGCACAACATAGTTATATAATAAAAATGCAACAACCAAATGCGATCTTACACTTATCTGCTTCTAGATCAGATTGCACATTTCATTGAACATGACAATGACGGATTGCATTTTGCTGTGAGCCCACTGTTGAGCCTCATAATGGGGTGCCCCAATTTGATCATAGGTTACCCGGTTTGGAGGGTACCTTACTCTTTGGCTCCTACGGAGCTGTTCTTCAGCAACTCCCTCTGGGGAGTAATAAGTATAGTCCTGAGGCTCAGCCTCTTCCCTTGAGGGGAGAAATGTCTCTGAACAGTCTCTGTTCGGCACAAAGCACGGGCTCTATGGATCCAAAGGCTGGCCCGCTGGAGCCACCTTAGTAGGCATTGGCCTACAGGGCCCTTTACCCGTAGCTCCTCCGGGAGATGCCCCTCCATTGGGAGGATCCCTTTGAGAGGGTCCTTCCATGGGATCTTCCAGAGTTTCAAGATTGGAATGATCCTGTACAGTCTCTTGACCAATCTCTGAGGAATCGGACTCACCGTTCAGTGGTGTGGCCAATATTTCTGCTTCCTCATCCCCCACTTGTGGAATGGGGAGAAGATGATTACGGTGCCATACCTTTACCCGGCCATCAGTGTCTTTGATGCGATAGAACGGAAGGCCAGGCATTTGAGATTCTATTTCATATACACCGTCTCTCCATCGATCAGCCAGTTTATGTTTTCCCGGGACTCCTAGATTGTGAAGCAACACAGCGTCTCCAGGACGAAGTTCCCGATATTTGACCTTATGGTCGTATCGCCTTTTATTGTCAGCATTCAGCTTAGCTGTAGATTTCTCAGCCTGTTGGTAAGCCTGTTGCAAGCTGTCTTTGAGTCTTTGCACATATTTGAAATGGGTAGAGTTGTGTATCCCATCCGTCGATACTCGAAGGCGTACATCTACTGGCAGTCTCGCCTCTCGTCCGAACATGAGGAAGTATGGGGAGAATGCAGTTGACTCATGTCGGGTACAGTTGTACGCGTGCACCAGGGCCTCTACATGTCGACTCCATTCAGTCTTCACCCTTTAGAGTTCCGAGAATGTCCAGCAAGGTCCTGTTGAATCGTTCTGGCAACGCATCTCCCTCGGGATGGTACGGGGTCGTTCGTGATTTTCAGCATTTTGAGCAATTCTCGGATCAGCGTGCTCTCAAAATCTCGACCTTGGTCTGAGTGAAGACGGTTTGGAAGACCGTAGTGAACGAAGTACTTCTCCCATAGTATTTTTGCCACTGTGATAGCTTTCTGGTCTTTCGTGGGGAAGGCCTGGGCATACCGGATATAATGGGCCGTGATGACCAGCACGTTGCATATTCCTCGGCTACCAGGCTCAATGCACAGAAAGTCCATACACACAAGGTCCATTGGGCCAGAACTCTTCAGATGGCCCATGGGTGCTGCTCAGGTAGGCATGGTCTTGAGTTGTATACACCGAGTACAACGGCGACAGTGGTGTTATATGGCCTCTCGCATCTTGGGCCAGAAAAAGCGATCTCGGACCAACCCAAAGGTCTTCTCTACACCGAGAGGTCCATGCTCATCATGTAGGGACTTCAACACCAGGTATTGCAAGTTCTTAGGGAGGACTAGTTGTCGTCTATCGGAGTGGTTGTGGTATTGTACCACCCGATAGAGTAAGCAGTTATCGATTTCAAATTTGTCCGCTTCCCGCATGAGCGAAGCTACCAAGTCTTTGGAACACGCTTCAGGAGGGCTGAGTTCCTTTTTTCAACGGCTTGCCTAATAATACTAACTACAGGGTCTTCTATTTGGTAGTCTACTAGATCTTTCCACCGTAGCACTTTGTCATGAGTTATGTTCATTCCCTTCGGATCGCAGTAGGCTGCTGGGACGGCCTGCGACTGGCATTCCAAGGAATTCACAACCGTAATTCAGAGAAGGCCACGTGATCATTGATGATGGCGGCAGTGCTACACATAGCTCGTACCCCTGGTCCTGGGAGTTCTTCCCATTCCTCATCATCTGGAGTAACACTTAGCCCTGGTCGTCGGGATAGGGCGTCAGCCCCTACATTCAAAGGTCCCGGCTTATACTTCAGGGAGAATTGGTAATTGTTTAGAGCTGCCAGCCATCGGTGCCCTGCTGCATCCAATTTGGCCGAGGTATTGATGTACGTGAAGGGATTGTTATCTGTCCTTACCTCAAACGTAACACCGTAGAGGTAATCGTGGAGCTTTTCCGTGATCGCCCATTTGAGAGCAAGGAACTCCAGCTTCTGGACAGGGTATTTCTGTTCACTGGGTGTCAGACTGCGGCTGATGTAGGCCACAGGCTGAAGGCCCTCGGGGTGCTTCTGGTGCAGGACGGCACCCAGTCCATTGAGACTGGCATCCACATGCAGAACGTATGGTTGTTCTGGATCAGCATACGCAAGCAAAGGCGCTTCGGTCAGGCTTTTCTTCAACTTCAGGAACGCCTGTTCACACTCAGGCGTCCATTTATCACCAAACGGTTGACGGGCCGACATGGCCTTCATTCCTGTATCTTCGGGGTATATCTTCAAAAGATTGTTCAGGGATTTAGCTCGACTAGAGTACCCTTCCACGAAGCGACGGTAATACCCCCAGAAACCCAGGAAGGATCGCAGCTACGTGACATTCTCGGGACGAGGCCAGTTCACGACCGCTTCTACTTTGGCTTGGTCGGTGGCGATTCCTTGAGCTGACACGATGTGTCCCACGTAAGTCACCGAGGTGTGACAGAACCGGCACTTGTCGAGGGACAGTTTCAACCCTTCTTTCCCAAGACGGTCTATCACTTTAAGCTGCCTCTCTTCATGCTCTTCCAGGGTCCTTCCGAAGACAATGATGTCGTCCAGGTAGACTAGACACTCCCGAGGGTTCATGTCTCCGATAGTGTTCTCCATCAGGCGTTGGAAGGTAGCAGGGGCCCCACATATACCTTGGGACATGCGTGTAAATTGATAGAAACCCAGGGGGCAGACGAAGGCTGTTTCCTCCTGGTCCTCTGCATTCATGGGTACCTGATAGTACCCAGATCGTAAATCGAGCACACTGATCCATTGGCTTCCATTCAGAGCATTCAGAATCTCTTCAATGCGAGGAAGGTTGTACTGGTCCGATATCGTATGATTGTTCAGGGTTCGATAGTCGACACACAGTCGTACGGATCCGTTCTTCTTCCTTACCACCACTATGGGAGAGGCGTAAGGACTCCGGGACTCCGTCAAAATCCCAGCGGTTTCCATTTCTTGCAAGACGTTCCTTACATCGTCCACATCCCATGGGGCGATGCGACGAGAGCGTTCACGGAACGGAGTGGCATGTTGAGTGCTGCGACTGCACCCCACATCCATCTCACTCGTGGAGAACACAGTCCGTCGTTTATTCAACTTGATTGTCAACAGCTCTTTCCACTCAGTTGGCAACATTGACTCGCCGAAGTTGAAGTCCAGATCGACTAACCGCTCACCCGCTGCAGCAGCGTTCACCTGGGGCATTGTTTCCACAGGGCTAACCGGATATATGCAACCCAGACTTTGTCCTGCATCAAGGTCCATTGGGAATGGGGAGATATTCTGCACATATACGTAAGTTCGTAGAGGGATTTTAGTCTTCCACTCTCTCAATTCGGGTAGTACCCTATACCCTCTCTGAACCTCTTCCTCAGGGGTACTCTGCAGAGAGAAAAGCTGATCGTTCTCATCTCGCTCGGGATAACAGCACCAGACGTACATACGTTGCACTCCCCCTGGTAATATGGTCGTCAGCCCGCGTTGACGATTGAAGAGGTCCCCGTGACGCTCCAAAGCATATACCCGGTTGCACTCTTCTCATAGAACGGGATAGAGGAGCGGATTGTCCATCGGCAACTCGTTGGTCTCTTTGAGGTATGCTCTGATTACCGCTTGTACTATATCAGTATTGGTTCCCAAGATGATCGGATATTTGCACTGGTCTTGGGTCTCCGGGCATACCAATGCTGCTACATGCATGGGGTGTTTCTTGCCGGTGTTCAGTTGGAGTATTTCCAGTCGAACCCTTACAATCCCATCGATGGGGTAGTCTTCGTTACTTAACCCCCTCACCTTCATATGTTCGGCCGACTGCAGGGGGCAGTGTTTGAAGTGCTGGTCATAGAACTTGCGGTAGATTATGGTCACTCGGGACCCGGTGTCCAGTAGGGCAGAGGCATAGATCCCTTCTAGTACAACCCACACGATGGCCGACGGACCTACTTGACTGTAAGCATCCCCTGGTATGGCATCATCACTGGGGCCGGAGTCAGGAGGAGACTCCTTGGATCCAGTAGGGGTTTCTGTGTCAGATTCCGCCGTCTGTACGCGGCAGACCATTGACCGGGCTGAATTTCCCCTATTGGGAGTTTTCTCCTTTGGTTGGTCCTCCCTCTCTGGACAGTCACTGGAGAAGTGTCCCTTCTTACCGCAGTTATAGCACACAACCTCGCAGCGTTCTGGGCGATCCTTGGACAGGGAAGGTGGTTTGTCGGAGGGTTTTGGCTTGTACCCCTTGGACGGAGCGGCAGACTCTTCCTTCTTCTCCATAGACCCCTTTCCCTTTGAGACGGAGGGGCTCTTGGGTTTTGCGGGAGAGTGTAACAAAGCATGTGCTTCATGAATTTTCACCTGGCACAGCAATCCGGTGAACGTAGGGGGAATCCCTTCCATCAGTTTGCTGCGGAGCATATTGGCTATGGGGTGAGTGGGGCTTGATCCCCGCAGGTACTGCTTATGAAGCGCCTCATCCATCCCAGAGGCGGGAATCAACTTACGATTGAGTAGGATTCCCAAGACCAGTTGCAGGCGGTGTATAAAGGCCGACAAGTCTTCTCCCTCCTTCTGATAGAGATTATAGTACCTCGTCCAGATCGCTCCTTCATCTTCTGCTAGTCCGTACGCTTCCAGCAGGAATTCCACTATCTCCAACGCCATCAACTCTGGGTGTTGGTCCCTGCGGATGGTTACACTGGTAGAAGCTGGAGGCCTAAGACACTCCATGATACGCTGCCTTTTCACTGTGTCAGTGCACGACCATTCCTCTACGACTTTTAACGCATTCTCCCTCCAAGGGTCTATCCCTTCCTCCCCCTGTGGTTTTGGAAGTACTCCAGAGAAGGCTTTGAGTTTCCGGTAGCTTTGCGACTGGGAGGCCATGGTGATGGCCTCTACGAATTGGGGTAGCGTCACCCCCATTACGGAACCTTCATTAGTTACCCTACTGTCTCTGACAGGCCGGGAGTTCATCCCACGGTGAGCGGATGCTGGTGAAGGGGGTGGACTGTCAGCCCAACTAGTGGCTCCCGTGAGGACGCTTGGAGTAAAGGAGACTTTGGGTGGACGGTCTACCCGGTTTGGGGTACTTGACACTGGTGCAGTAGGTGGCCAAGTACTGGTGGATGGTTCATCTGTAACTTGAGTAGGGCCCCTTGATGAAAACATTTCCCGTATTTCTGGTAAGTCCAAGTATATAAGGGGGTATCCTTCTGGCAGGGCCTCAGGGGCTACTAGGGTGTTCGGGGCCGTTTCTTGGCATATGTCCCGCCCCACAGTGAATAGTATGGCGCTCCAATTTCAAGTAGAATCGAACACCCTGCCCCGGTACCAAACTTTATCTGGGCACAGGAGCTTCCTCAGCGAGTCCCGGATGTCGTTTTCCGCCACTAACGCTGGAACGTTTCCTACGGCCACTACGTAACTAGGTGGTTCCTGGGAGGAGATGGCCCAAGCATGGACCTCTTGACTTGAGGGAATTACCATATTGCTGATCTCTTATGATACTGATTTGAATAGGGCACCCCAGGTCTGATCTCTCAGCAGCGCCTCCAAATGTAATGGGTATTCCATCTATCCCAAGCACAGATATAGTGTGTGTGGGTGGAACCCTATGTGTTACCAGGTGTGGTGCATATACCTGTAGGTTCACAAGAGAGAACCTGCAGGTTCACTGAGCCTCCGCTTGTTGGGAACCTGGGGTGAGTCCTTCGGCTCGATCTGATTTGCAGCGCCTCCACCTGTGTAGGGTTCTAGGAATGTAGAAGGCTGCCTACACAGGACCCACATATACAATAAATACATATACGGAGATGTATATAACCAGTTTATATATGCAGGAATAATAACACATGTTACTTATAATACTACTTCCCCTAGGGGGTAACTCCACAACCTACAACGCAGTCCAAAGTGTCTTTCACTCCACTAGGAGTGTACCTTCACCCACCACCGTGTACCCCACCGTGTCCACAGTTAACCCCTTTGTCCCGTGGTCAGCGCTGCCACTATGTGAGAATATAAATATATATATATTTAGGTGATTCGTTGGTGCACTTATTAAGGTACCTGCCGAGTGCTCCTGCACTCTGGCCAGCAATCAGCTTCGAAAAGGATCCGCCGCTTGTTGATCCCTTCTGCGATCCGGTCCTTCCTTACACGAGGGTCCGCCAGGGGCGATCCCACCCTGGAGATAGTCTTTTGTCTCTTTGGGCCTAGGCTTGAGCCCAAGCTTCTTCTCGGGGAGCGCAGCATCCGCTATGTCCCTAACTAACACTGGTACTAAGTGACAGGGTCCCTAACCTAGGGCCTGTCCCTGTAGCACCACAAGCTGAGAGGGCTCAGGACCTAACTGGGGCCTAGGGGGCTGCTGGCCTAATGCAGTGGGTCACAGACCCCTGCACTCACCTCCTTCCTCTAGCTCTTCCTGGTCCAGACTAACGTGGGCTCCTTCAGCGCGCGAAATGTATCAAAAAACCCTGTGCAGGGAGATCCTAAGCCCTAGTGGCTCCCTGGCATCACGTGGGGTCCCCTAAGGCTCATGGGACTCGTAGTCCCGTCCAAGAGCCTTCCCTGGTAGGCTAGGGTTCGCGCGCTTGCTGCTCACGCATGCACAACTGTCCCGGCCGCCCGAGCTCTTACTGCGCATGCGCGACCCTTTCCAAGATGGCGGCGCCCTTCACGGGAGCCGCCGAGAGCCCTAACGACGCGCCAGCGGCCCTAACAACCGGCCGCTCGCGTCCCCGGCAACCACCGTGCCAGTTCCCATCAGCCACTCACTCCTGCAATCGCCAACAGGTCCGCCATTGGGCTCGCGGCACCCGCGATCATCAGCCAGGTGAGGGAGGGGCGACAGGCAGAGGGGGACCTGGTTACACAGCATTAAGTGGTAAAACAGCCTTGTGTCCCATAATATTCCGCTTTCTATGATGTTACATTTTGTGCAACATTTTCATTAGAAAGAAATAAGAACTACTGTATGCTAACTTTACACAGACTGGTCGTTCATGAGAAGAGACTATCAGACTGTACGATACAGCTCAATGGAATAAATTAGGAAAGAACCATTTGAGACATTAATGAACTTTGTCTTTCTTGGCATTGTGTTATGTTTTTAGGGGCATGGTACCCCCACCTCTTAAGTACAAAAAGGATTGCAGAGAATACTTCTGTTTTCAAATATTTTGAAAAAAGAAGAAAAGATTGCTCTTTGTTTGTCAAGGTTTCTATTTAAAAACTGTTCCTAAAAAGGTAAAAGTGCAGTCTTTCCTGCGAAGAAAGTGAATTATGGACCATGGCATGTTTAAAGGTTTAGTCCCCCTAGATCCTCAATGAACTAATGTCAGTTTTCCAGGGTACAAATTGCTTGTAGCAATAGTATAAATGAGATATTTCAAAGTTTGTATCAATACAATGAGTTAGAATTCATCAGGATAAACGCTTTGTAATTATGATGCTATCACTATCCATCGTAGCTGATTAACTTGAATTCACTGGACCCAATGAAAAGGAAAACATTGTTATACATGTAGCCATGCCATCTGTGGCTACTAATCTGCCCTTGTACTGGCAGTATGCCCTGGTAAGAGCAGGCCTTGCCAGCAGTTAATATGGGTTTTCCCTACTCCTTGGTGCTGCCTCTTCCCACTGAGAGAGACAGGTTGCACACAGGGAGCCTGAGATTGGGGCCTTCCCTGTTCCTCTCCCCCTTGGGGGACAGCGAGTGTAGACCTATACCCTGACTCCTGATAGGGGTCAGGAAGAGCTAAGACCAATGCAGGGGCCCTGACCTGTAGTGGTTGTCCAGGGACCATCATTCCGTGGATAGCTGATCCTGAGAAGCTGTGATTGGGCAGACCACTGCTGTGTTGCGGTGTATTCAATAAAGACCATTCCTGTTTGCATATACCTCCTGCCTGGTGTGTGATCTTACTGGGAAGAGAGGGAATAATTCTACCAAAGGAGATCACCTCTATTCATCTTGGAGCCTGCGGGAGATGGAGGCGCTGCACTGCTAGAGAACTATGTGGGTAATGTACCTCAGACACCTGATCCTGTGTCCCCACTACCACCGGCGGACAGCTCAGCCCTCCTGTTACCAGCAGGTATCTTGCACCACACGACTAGTAATGGTCAAATCTACCACCGGGTGGGGGAAACAGCATTACCTATATAGTCTTTCTAAGAAAGTCAATTGCACTGATACATCGTTTATTATGATTTTAGGACTGCTATATGGTATTGCCCTTTATAGTGTGGTTACAGAACAGTATTACAGAAGGACCGCATGCAAACTCTGTTACTTATAAATATACACAGTTATATTCACAACAGAATGTGTAAAACAATTGTGTTTCTGTAGAAAGTATATATATATATATATATATATATATATATATATATATATATATATAAAGCAACTGTAAATATTACTGTATGTTCATTTGCATGTCTTAGACAGGTCTGCAACCCTGTCTTTCCCCATTGTCACCCAGCATACAGCGCTTCCACTGCAGCAAGGGATTCTGGGAAATGACATGCAAATGAGCACTCGGTGCCACCTTTTGTCTCAAGCTCGTATTACACAAGCCAATCCTCAAGCCACTGCATGCTGTTTTAAACACAGCTTTTAAACAGGCTGGGATGAGATGCAAAGCCATTAGACCTACTCACATACATGTTTCAACCTTGATGGGTATCATCAGTGTGAGGCTGGTCTTAATGGCTTGCAGGTTTGAGACTAGACTAGGTAATCACCAGTGTCATTAAGATTATGGTGGGTAAAAAAAGTGACAAAAACCCTCCACAGTAAAGCATAAAGCAACTGTATATATACATATATATATCTATATATCTATATCTATATATATACATACACTTACAGTGTACAGTATGAATGTGTATTTCTGAGGAATTTGTATTCAAGAGGAATCAACGTACACACATCTGTTATGTATCACTTCATAAAACATGTTTGCTTTCATCACAGCCTGAACAGAGAATTAACAAAAGCTGCCTCTATAGTGATCCCTTATGAGCAACAGTTCTCATTCACAGAATTTGTCTACCAATAATAATGTTAGCATTGTTGACGTCTTTCAATGTCAAAGTAGAAAGGTTTCCTTTGTATGAAGGAAGCCGTGGCTTTTTCCATATTATTGTTTTAGTTTCTCTAGATGTTGAATTCATACAGTACTTACGAGAATATACTGTGGGCTATTTTTAAAAAATATTAACCCTTGAAGTGTAGTTCCTTTGTCATGACTTCATGTTAATCCTTTATGGGACTCGAACGCTTGAAGTTAAAGGAGGTTATTCATTACACTTTAATAGGAGTTTCTGTGCAATAGTCAACTAATTGGCATTACCACAGTTTAATGAATGACTCACAGTAGCTGCTGTTACTGTATACGCAATATGTTAGATCACAAATAACGTGATTAGCTCAATGGCTTTTTACCTGTGATATATCTGTGTTGTATAGAGGCACTTGCGTGATGTATTTCCTACCCAGATGCATTGCTGATTCATTTGTACTGTATATGTGCAACAACTTCATAAATGCAGAATGGAAACTGAGCATTCTTTTTGTGTATGTTATGAAAGGGAAAAGATGGATACGCTGCTAAGGCACCCAATATTAAAAATTCAAAATTGTGCTCCTTCTAATAGTTCAACAATGTCAGGGCAAAAATAATGGTCTCCAAATGATGTTGCCTATTTCTGTAATATGTGAAGTCTGATACTTCATATTTCACTTTTTATGTTGATCTTACTTTTTTTAAAAGGGTTGTTATTTATGGACAATGTTTCTTCGTTTTCTTTTTTAATATCATTTCATTCGCTGAAGTTTCTTTGGAAGTTGGTAACATGCTGTTTCTCACTTCAGAAATAATGATCTACTATCTATGGATTAAATGTGTATTATGTCAATACATAAATGAAAGAAAAAACAGTGCTGATTACCCTGTTTTTGTGCCCTTTGAAATGCTAATGTTGCAATAGCTAGATTAATACTGTAAATAAATCTAAAATCAGCCTTATAGAAAAAGTGCATCACAACACTCTGCTATTGAAGCAAAGGCAAAGTTTTCAGGGGGGAAACTTAATAAAATATAAGGACATCAAATCATAAACCTTTATACAATTTTTGAACACAAAATCTGTTACAAGTATAAATAAACAAAACACAAAACCCCAGCAAGCTCTTTTTGGGAGCCCCTGAGCCCCCCACAAAATATATATATGTATATAAGTGTCAAAAAAGAGAGCTATTTTCGTTTGTTGTATACAAGTATAAATAGTCATAATATGTCATTGATCCCAGTGAGCAAAATATTTGTTTTCCTCTATTACGAGTGTAGCCCTGGTAAGAAATGGGGCTATAGGTCTTCCCTCCTACGGGTATAAGCCCTGGTAAGGGCAGGCTGCCAGTAGTTATCATGGATTTCCCCCACATCAAGCCCTGCTCTGAGTGGCGGAAGTAGGCCACCTGACCCTGTGTGGAAGGCATAGACACAGGGGCGGTACCTGCTGATGTCATGAAGGGCAGGGCTGTCTCTATTTAGTGTGTCTGTTCCTGTCAGTGACAGTTCAGTCCTGGGTTCAGTCCTGTTGAGTCTGGAGTTAGTGTCAGAGTGAGAAGTGCATGAAGTGCACAGCTTGAGGAGGAGAACTGGCAGGCCCTGTTTAGAGCTGCTAGAACTATAGGTGGACCAATACCTCTCACCCTGCATAGGGGGTGAGGGAAGAGCTAGCCCCACCCTGAGTGCCCGTGGCTTGGGGTGGAGGCAGGGAGAAGAGACCTCCAGTTAAAGGAGAGAGATAAGCTGTACCTGCTTTTATCCCTGCTGCTATTCTGCTGTGCTGCACTGAATAAAGAGCTGCTGCTACTTTTAAGTAAGAGACTGTGTGAGACTGAAATCTCTCGTCCCTGAGTGGGGGGGACTCTCTGAAAGGATTTCACCCTACGTTCCTAGGGCTTACCAGAGATGGAGGCGTTGCACCATTAAGTGAGACGGAGGCATTCACCCCAGTAACCTGGTCCTGTTATCCCCCATACCATCGCGGGAGACTCAGGCCCTCCTGTTGCCAGCAGGTATGACCACCTACATACACGTAGCCAGACCGCCAGACCCTAGTACAGAGGGGGGGGGGGCAATCTGCGATTGGCCCCGGGAAGAGAGGCTACACGAGCAATATAAAAAGACATTCCTAGCTGATATATTTACAATACTGTGGCGAGAAAAAGTTTGTGAACCACAATGATAATTAAGGAAATTTCATAGTTTTTCCATAATAACCTTCTTAAAACAAAAGCTGTCTTTTTTAAATATTCAATAGGGTTTTTATTAACCAATTCCATGCAGTTTTGAAACAAAATAATGTATGAATTAGACAAACAATTAGTAATTAAGAGTTAGAGTATGTGCAAACGTAAGTGAAACCCTGGTTTTATCTGTTAAATTAAAAGGGATAATTAGAATCAGGTGTTTAAATAATTAAGTAGGTCTTCATTCGTGAGTTTGGGAGGCCCCATCCTATATATAGATCAGATACTTTGTGAGTTTGGTCTTCACCATACATGTGTGGGAAAACATGTCATGCCCACGATCAAAAGAAATCTCTGAGGATCTCAGAAAAGCAGTTATTGACCTTCATCAGTCTCAAAGGGTTAAAATCAGTTCTAAGGATTTTGGGATCCACCAATCCACTGTCAGAGAAAGTTCAAGACCACAGTAACTTTACCCAGGAGCGGTTGTCTTACCAAAATCTCTCCAAGAACAAACCAGCAAATCATCCAGAAAGTCACACAGAAGCCTAGGGTAACAACCAAGGATCTGCAGGCCACTCTCGCCATGACGTATTGTGTTCATGACTCAACTATCAGAGAAAGACTGAACAAGAATGGTGTTTGTGGAAGGATGCCAGGTGGAAATCGCTGCTCCCTAAAAAGAACATTGCTGCCATCAGAAGTTCGCCAAAGAGCACATACTGTAGATGATCCACAAGATTTCTGGAACAATGTTCTCTGGACAGACGAGTCAAAAGTAGAACTTTTGGCCTCAATAAGAAACATTATGTTTGGCGAAAACCAAAACTGTGTTTGAACAGAAGAACCTCATCCCAACCGTCAAGCATGGTGATGGGAGTGTGATGATTTTTGGGCTGCTTTGCTACCTCAGGACCTGGACGGCTTGCCATCATTCAAACAACCAAGAATTCTGCATTGTATCAGAAGATTCTACAGTGGAATGTCAGGCCATCTGTCCATGAACTGAAGCTAAAACAAAAGTGGGTCATGCAGCAACACAATGATCTCAAACATACAAGCAGATCTACAAAAGAATGGCAGCAGAAGAAGAAATTGCACATTTTAAAATGGCTTTGTCAAAGTCCAGACCTATACCCCATCGAATTATTGTGGCAGGATCTGAAGTGAGCTGTCCATGCAAGGATGCCCTCAATTGTCAAAGACTTGAAGCAGTTGTGTAAGGAGGAATCAGGCAAAATTCCTCAAAACTGGTGAGAGACTAACCAGCAGTTGCAGGAAATGGTTAGTTGAAGATATTGCTGCTCCAGGGGTAATGAATTTAAAGGTTCACAAACTTTTTCACACATGGATATTGAATGCTTAATCATTTGAGGATAAATACATGTTAAAAAAGTATCATGATTTTGTGTAATTTGTTTGATCGTTATCTTGATCTATTATTAGGACTTCAACTAAGATTTAATACAATTTTAGGTTTGAAATATGTGACATTCTTAATTGGCTCACAAACTTTTCTTGCCACTGTATATATCATCAGTATTATTTTCAGCCCTTGTGAATCCACTGCTGAATGACGGCCTCCCAAATGAACTTTCACATACTGCGTTGAAAGCCCCTTCTGATATCATCTTCTCATCTTACTTTTGGTTATACAGTCGAGTAACATTCCTGTCCAACAATGATCATTTCTTCTTGTGATATGTTCGGTCTACTTCAATTTAAATTTCATCACCATTTATTATTTGGTTTTGAACCCATTCATTCTTTTTCCTGTCTCTTTGGGTAATAATACACTGAAAACATCTCTCCAGGTTTCTCCAAGTTGCCATAAGCTTCTGTGCATTTAGGGTCCAAGTTTTACATCAATACGTGAGCACAGGCAGAATATCCTGGTTGAACACTGTCCTTTTGAGGCACAGTGAAAGGTTCCCTTGTAAGATTGTCCTGTTTCTTCCATATTTGATCCATTCCATCTTCATGCTCCTACTCAATTTCATGTGAAAGCTTCTCATTGATTGATATATATATATATATATATATATATATATATATATATATATATAATCAAAAAATAAATAGATGATACCGTTCTGTGGCTAACGAAATGCTTTTATTTGTGCGAGCTTTCGAGATACACTGATCTCTTCTTCCGGCGATGTTACAAGGAGAAGAAGAGATCAGTGTATCTCGAAAGCTCGCACAAATAAAAGCATTTCGTTAGCCACAGAACGGTATCATATATTTATTTTTTGATTATTGAAGCTCGGCTAACACGGTACTGATACCTCTACATATATATATATATATATCTCTACACAAATACATACATACACAACAAACAAATAAGCCTGCAACTAACTTGAAAGATAACTCAAAAATGCTATAATCAAAAAATAAGATCAAATATAATTTATAATGACCTAATGACGGTACTGGGGACAAAATAATGAATGAAAAGAAGGAAGAAAAAAGAATCCCGCCAAAAGCACTCTAGCAAAATAAAGAGTAATACAATTTATTCAATGAAAAAGACACACATGGATTACAAAATATTAAAACAGTCCCCACGGAACCCCAAGGAACATTAATTCTGGTTGATGTACAAGAATTTATTGTGGTGCATTCTAACATGAATAATGAAACCAAAAGATGTGAAAAGACCTGCTCTTTAAACCCTACACCGGCCGGTCAAAAATGTACGGGTTAATCAAGGTAAGGGACACTAAAGTAATATACCAATATATTACCACTCAACAACCAACAACAGAGTATAGTGTGTGCAAATAAAACACAATACAAAAACCATGCTAAGTCAGTACAATAGTCACCACATGATGATAGTTGATGATGGGTTCTAGGGGAGTACAAACACAGCCCCCGGACGAAGCAAGGGGTAGCGAAACGTACGTCGGGGCTGTGTTTGTACTCCCCTGGAACCTCTCCACCTGGCTCAGGACTATCAGTGGACACTTACCTCTGCAATTTTCCTGCCACCCCATTTCCTTCACAGGACTTCCACACCTGTCATCATGTGGTGACTATTGTACTGACTTAGCATGGTTTTTGTATTGTGTTTTATTTACACACATTATACTCTGTTGTTGGTTGTTGAGTGGTACATGTAATCCATGTGTGTCTTTTTCATTGAATAAATTCTATTACTCTTTATTTTGCTAGAGTGCTTTTGGCGGGATTCTTTTTTTCTTCCTTCTTTTCATACACATATATATATATATACATATATACAGGAAGTCTTCCCTGAAGAAGTCACTCACATGACAAAATGCGTTGGAACATTCGCTGACAAAGTGACGTCATCACGTATGCGGAGATTACGTGAGGAGGTCCAGTCTTCCCCTGCATGTGAGCAGCTGATTACGGATGCTGTGCTGTGATTTACAAACCGCATGGTTCAGGATCAAGGCTGCTGTCTACTCATCCACGATTTCTACATCATAAAGTGAATTTATTCTGAGGCAAGAGCTGATGGACTACGTGATCTGTTCTCCAAGTACCCAGCTGTACAGCTTTGGACCCGAACTAGTTCATAGAAAGGAGGAAGATACTGCTCACCAGTGGGACATCATTTCTCACTACCAGATCATTCTATAAATGATTTAAAAATCAAAATCCTCAATGGAATGTTCAAACGTACCCAAGAATGGAAAACATTTGAGCTCAGAATGATAAGACTCTTTGACACCAAAACAAGTGGACTTAATACAGACATGGGGTTTCTTACACACTATCATAATTTGTTGAAATGTTCCTCTGTGCCATTGTGCCATCCCATACCTCCCCCCCCTCCACAGCATCCTTTTCCCCCTCTGTGCTGCTGTGGATGTACAGCCACCCCTCCCTCCCCATCCCTAATTCTCACCTTCCTTATCTCAGTTTTAACACCCTTCAAGTGCCTGGAATTCTTTATTCTTCCTTTTTTTTCTTTTCCAATCCCTGTGTCAGTCGTAGAAACCTTTGTATATCAGTATTGCTGACCTGAAGAGAGGAAAACTCTTGAAAGCTTGTCCTATAACATAAATTGTTAGTCCAGATAAAAAAAGTATCACCGAATATTGAAGAACTTATTTATTCTGCACTATCGCAACTGGACGAACACGGCTATTTCTGTTTTATATATATAAATATATATATTACACAAAAAGAGAAAGAAGGGTCAAAAAGGTGCACTCAAACAATATATAAGGAAAAAATAGAAAAAATGGACTTTATTAGCAATGAGTATTAAAAAACACACAAGACAGACCCACACAAATCACATAATAAATAGCTGTGTGATGCAATACTTGAAAATTATACACCAAAAAGGCACAAAAGTCTGGTAAGAACCTAAACATGGGAGTTCAGATGTAACTTAACAAAACCAGGGGAAATAACATTCCCCTAGTATTGTGACTAAGATCGGCCGATCTATAGCAAAAAACTCAAAAAAATATGATGATGGCTAAACAAACCAGAACACATAAAAAATAAATTGACCTCTAAATAATGGTGTCGTGAGAATAATAGTATAACACACAGCTGAAGGTGAGTATAAATGTGACCCTATGATGTGCTGCAAACGGACTGTGAAAGCTGATGCCAAAACAATGCTGCACACATAAAATAAGCAGCAAGAGGAGGAAGTCCAAATAGTGCACTGGTAGCACTCATCACAAGTCCCCAGAGGTAAAAACCCAATGATAATGGGCAAAGGTAATGATTGAGCAGCCCAGGGACAGAGAGCACTACAGATGGATAGTGAACAGGGCAATGAGGAGGTCCCACAATACAGACCAGCGTCCCAAGCTCAGGCACCAGCTTCGTCACAAAGGAAAGTCTTGGACATTCTAATGCAGCACACGGGTCAGGAGGAGGTGTATGTGTGTTCATGTCACATATTATATCTATATCTATAAAATTGAATTTTTTGAGATTGTAACTAGATGTGGTGAATCTGATTGAATCTGATTGATCCGTGGGTCTGTCACTCAGCCTCTGGCATATCAGATTGGTCCGTATCCCTGCCCCGCCCTGCATGCCTCTCATTGGCCTGCGTGGCTCTATGACGTCACCCAACTGCCACTCTTCTCCTCCTCACCCGCAGCTCACCTTCCCACTCGGCCTCACCCAACTGCCACAAAAACACACGCACAACCACCCGGCCACTGTCCTCTTCACCCAGCGGCCCGGACCGGGTGGGACATGCCTTTCCCTCTGGTCCCCTTCCCCACGGTGCTCCCTTGCTTGCCCGCGTGGGGAGGGAGATGGGCGCGGGGGTGGGGTGGTGGTGCGCAGTCACGGCTGGCGGGAGGTGGGGAGCCACCTGTTTGGATCGCTGGACGTTCCACTCTCACTACCCCCCTGCTCCTGTCCACTGTGTGTGTGTGTATGGGAGAGTGTGTGTGTATGTGTGTGTGTGTGTAAGGATTATGGAGCCACGCCGTTCACGGCGTGTCTCCCACTTACCTGCTGCCCCGTCTGACATCCTCGTGGCTCGCATGGACGCCGGAGACAAGCGCGTGAGTTCCTGTGTAGAGCGCGCGCGCGCACGTCCTTCTTCCTCTTCTGCCCTCGGATCAGGCCGTGGGGCCGCGCACGCAGCCGCGGGCGCTGCTACACGGAGGCGCGGCCACACGGAGGCGCAACCGCCTCTTAAAGGTACAGTCAACCAAACTGTTGCTGCTATTGAATGCAGTCAGATTGCTGCCCTTTATGCCTCATCTCCTGGGACTCATGAGGGACCTATCCCTGCTGCAGCTGGCTCCTTCTACACACCCCTTTATGGCTGCAATGCTATTGGACCCTCTCTCCTTTATATACCTGCCAAAATCACTGGTTCTTTGGCTAAGCATAGTTCCAGTTGTCCTTACCATTCTCTGCCTCCCTAGTTCTATATTACAGACCTCCTCGTGTACCAAACCGGCTTCCGCTACGTCTTCCTGTACCTCTGGCATCCCAAACTCGGCACACGGCTACTCGACTCTCCGCACCTCTGGCATCCCGATCCTGGCTTACGGTAAACGACAACGTCCCTCTCTCTAACCCTGGATTTGGCAAACGGCACTCTCTACCAACCGTACCTCTCCTGCCCCGATCCGGAATCCCCGACCAATCTACTTTCAAGACGTGCCCTCGTGGCTGTGGGTAGTGTTCCTACCTTCCCACCTCAGCACCGTGGTCCCGTCTCGTTTGTGGTGAGCACATCCTAACATTATGCTCAGCCCAACAAACATGGACCAAGCTGAGGTGGAGCGGATTTTAAATGCCCATACTGCTCTGTTTACCAGATTAGAGACTTTTTTGGAGCAATCCGATAGACGGATGGATACCATACAGCAAAGCCTCCACTCTCTTACTCCTCAGGTCCGAACCCTCACTCGGCAATCTCCACTCGTGGCACCCCCTGCACAGCCTAATCCTTTTTCGTTATCTCCGTAACCACGTATTCCGCCACCAAGACATTATGCGGGGGATCCTCAAGGATGTCGGGGCTTCATTAACCAATGTCTTGTACAATTTCGTCTCTCTCCCTCTCGCTTTGTGTCTTCTGTCTCCAGGGTTGGCTACATCTACTCTCTTCTCACCGACCAGGCACTGGCATGGGCCTCTCCCATCTGGGAGCAACAGGGGGCGCTCACACAGGATATCTATCTCTTCGTTGAGGAATTCCGAAGAGTTTTTGATACACCAGCACGGACGTTAACGGCAGCTTCTGCTCTTCACCACATTAACCAGGGAGACCGTTCGGTGGATGTATATGCGGTGGAGTTTCGCACTCTTGCTGCTGAGATGGGTGGGAACGATGACGCCCTATCTTCCGCGTTCTGGCAAGGATTATCGGAGATCCTAAAGGACGAGCTCGCTGCACGAGATCGTCAAACTAACCTAGAGGACTTAATCGCTCTGGCTATTCGGGTGGATCAACGCCTACTGAAACGAAAATACGAACGTTCTCATGACCGTTTACGGGTTCCAAGAACTCTTGCACCCTCCTTCGTGGCACCGTCACCTTCTTCCGGGGACATTCCTGAACCCATGCAGTTGGGGGGCAACAGACTATCTTCTGCTGAGAAGTTACGTAGGCGCACGGCCGGGCTTTGCATGTTCTGTGGCAATTCCACTCACGCCTTACCCCAGTGTCCCCATAGACCGGGAAACGCCAGCTCCCAGTGAGATCCGGGAGAGTTTCATTGGGAATATTGACACCTTCTTCCATCACCCAAAACATCCTTCCCACCAGGATAGTCTTGCCTATAATGCTGTCTGGAGAGGGGTTTCACACCCGGGCACGGGCGTTCATTGATTCCGGTTCTGCAGGTAATTTCATTGATGAGACTTTTGCTAGACAGAACAATATTCCTTTTGTCAACAAGAAGACGCCTGTAGGTCTGGAGGCCATCGATGGTCGACCTCTAAAGCCAGCATTTATCACGCTTCAGACGGTACCTCTTCTACTGCAGTTCGTTGACGTCCATACTGAGATCATTACTCTCGATGTAATCCACACGCCCTTTGCTGAGTTGATTTTGGGTCTTCCCTGGCTTCAACTTCATAATCCTCGCATCGACTGGACGGAACGGGAACCGGTTCAGTGGGCTCCTTCTTGTGCCAAGACATGTACCAGGGTTTTCCAGAGGATTGGAGGAGTGTCTACCATATCCGAGAAGATCAACTCCTTACCTTCTGTGTACTGGGATTTCCGTGACGTATTTGACAAGGCACGTTCTGAGGTACTACCGCCGCACCGTCCTTTTGATTGTCCCATTGACTTACTTCCTGGCGCACCTCTTCCCAGGGGAAGATCCTATCCTCTCTCTCTCCCAGAGACAAAGGCTATGAACACCTACATTGCCGAGAATTTGGAGAGAGGTTTCATCAGAAAGTCTTCCTCCCCGGTCGGAGCAGGCTTCTTCTTTGTCAAGAAGAAGGACGGGTCTCTCCGTCCATGCATAGACTATCGGGGTTTGAATAATATCACACGCAAGAATCGCTACCTCTACCTTTGATTCCGGAATTATTCGACCGCCTCCAGGGAGCAACCATCTTTTCTAAATTGGATCTGAGAGGTGCCTACAATTTAGTAAGGATACGAGAGGGGGACGAGTGGAAGACTGCTTTCAACACCCATGACGGCCACTACGAGTATCTTGTTATGCCTTTCGGGTTGTGCAACGCACCAGCAGTTTTCCAGGATTTTGTCAACGAGATCTTTCGGGACATTCTCAACACTTTTCTTATTGTTTATTTAGATGACATCCTCATCTTTTCTAAGACCGTTCAAGATCACATTAAACACGTTCAACAAGTACTATTACGTCTGCGGGAGAACCATCTTTTTGCTAAATTGGAGAAGTGTCAGTTCCACCTCAAATCCGTGGCGTTCTTGGGTTACGTTATCTCGGATTCCGGTTTCAAAATGGATCCGGAGAAACTTAAAGCAATCTTGGATTGGCCTCTTCCGACTACTCTCAAAGCCGTACAACGCTTTTTAGGTTTCGCGAATTATTATCGACGTTTCATCCGCAATTTTTCTGATACCGTATCCTCCATAACTGCCCTCACTAAGAAAGGTGCAGATCCGTCATCATGGTCAGTGACCGCTAAAGAGGCGTTTGATAGTCTCAAGAAGGTTTTGTGTCTGCTCCCATCCTCACCCACCCAGATCCTGGACTCCCGTTCACCTTGGAGGTAGATGCTTCGGACATTGGGGCTGGGGCTGTTCTGTCCCAGAGGACTTCTCCGTTAACCAGACTGCATCCATGTGCTTTTTTTCTAAGAAATTTTCATCCGCTGAACAGAATTATGATGTCGGAAATAGGGAGCTTTTGGCGATCAAATTGGCGTTAGAGGAGTGGAGACATTTCTTAGAGGATACTGAGACACCCATTACCATTCTTACGGATCATAAGAATCTCCTTTACTTGGAGGGAGCACGTCGGTTGAATGCTCGACAAGCCCGCTGGGCTTTGTTTTTTTCACGATTTAATTTTCTTATTTCCTTCATTCCTGGCTCCAAGAACCTAAAGGCGGACGCCCTATCTCGACAATTTCTTGCGGATGACAGGTCCGAGGAACAGCTTGAGTCTATTATCCCCTCTAGTTGTATCCTGTCTGCCAACTCCTTTGATGTCATGAGCAAGATTCAGTCTGAACAGTCACAGACTCCGGGGGGACTCAAGGTTCCGGAGGGAAGACTCTACACGGCACCTCAACACCGCAAGAAGGTCCTCGAGTGGTGTCATTCGTCTAAATCGGCAGGACACCCAGGGATACGGAAGACCAACGACCTGGTTCAACGTACCTTCTGGTGGCCAGAGAGGGCTAAAGACGTAGAAGAGTTTGTCAAAGCATGTAGCATTTGCGCTAGGTAACAAGGTACCTCGTGTCAGACCCGCTGGGCTACTTCTTCCCTTACCCATTCCAGATCGTCCCTGGAGTCATATCTCTATGGATTTCATTGTGGAACTTCCAGAGTCCAAAGGGAAGAATACTATTTTGGTGGTCATCGATCGTTTTTCCAAACAAACGCACCTTGTTCCTTTGAGGGGTCTCCCAAATTCCCCCAGGCTGGCAGATGTGTTTATTCAGGAGATTATTCGCCTTCACGGAGTTCCTTCTACCATTGTCTCTTACCGGGGCTCGCAATTCGTGTCAAGATTTTGGCGTGCCTTTTCCAAAAGATTGGGGATCTCTCTTCAGTTCTCCTCAGGATACCATCCACAGACCAATGGGCAAACGGAGAGGGTCAATCAAAGCTTGGAACAATATCTCCGATGTTTCATAACGGATACACAGGAGGACTGGGTGGATCTACTTCCTTGGGCCGAGTTTGCTCTGAACTCTCTCCGCAATGACTCTACCCAAGAATCTCCGTTCTTTATAAATTATGGATTCCATCCTTCCCGGTTACCCTTCTCTTCGCTACCATCAGGGGTACCAGCAGTGGACAAACACGTCTCCCACCTGAAGGTTTTGTGGTCTAAGATACAGGAGAACTTGAAGGTAGCTACAGGGAAACAGAAACTCCAAGCAGATCGCCTTCGACGACAAGTGCCGGAGTTCGTCCCAGGGGACAGGGTGTGGCTTTCATCTAGGAATATCCGGCTGAAGGTTCCCACCATGAAGCTTGCTCCCAAGTTCCTCGGTCCCTTTCCCGTGGTTAGGAGGATTAACCCTGTGGCTTACGAGCTACGCCTTCCACCTTCTATGAAGATTCCATCGGTTTTTCATGTGTCATTACTTAAACCGGTGTTTCGCAGCCCTCGTTTTTCCAAGAAAACCTCTTCTCCACGTCTGATTATGATTTCGGGTCAACAGGAGTACGAGGTCCAGTTTGTCCTGGATTCAAGAATTTCCAGAGGAGGAGTACAATACCTAGTTCACTGGAGGGGGTTCGGACCAGAGGAACGTTCTTGGATTCCTCACCGGGATCTTCACGCACCTCGGCTTCTACGGGCTTTTCTTCACAAAAACCCTTCCAAGCCTTATCATGGTCGCCCGGAGGTCGCCCCTGAAGGGGGGGTACTGTAAGGATTATGGAGCCACGCCGTTCACGGCGTGTCTCCCACTTACCTGCTGCCCCGTCTGACATCCTCGTGGCTCGCATGGACGCCGGAGACAAGCGCGTGAGTTCCTGTGTAGAGCGCGCGCACGTCCTTCTTCCTCTTCTGCCCTCGGATCAGGGCGTGGGGCCGCGCACGCAGCCGCGGGCGCTGCTACACGGAGGCGCGGCCACACGGAGGCGCAACCGCCTCTTAAAGGTACAGTCAACCAAACTGTTGCTGCTATTGAATGCAGTCAGATTGCTGCCCTTTATGCCTCATCTCCTGGGACTCATGAGGGACCTATCCCTGCTGAAGCTGGCTCCTTCTACACACCCCTTTATGGCTGCAATGCTATTGGACCCTCTCTCCTTTATATACCTGCCAAAATCACTGGTTCTTTGGCTGAGCATAGTTCCAGTTGTCCTTACCATTCTCTGCCTCCCTAGTTCTATTTTACAGACCTCCTTGTGTACCAAACGGCTTCCGCTACGTCTTCCTGTACCTCTGGCATCCCGAACTCGGCACACGGCTACTCGACTCTCCGCACCTCTGGCATCCCGATCCTGGCTTACGGTAAACGACAACGTCCCTCTCTCTAACCCTGGATTTGGCAAACGGCACGCTCTACCAACCGTACCTCTCCAGCCCCGATCCGGAATCCCCGACCAATCTACTTTCAAGACGTGCCCTCGTGGCTGTGGGTGGTGTTCCTACCTTCCCACCTCAGCACCGTGGTCCCGTCTCGTTTGTGGTGAGCACATCCTAACAGTGTGTGTGTGTGTGTTTTGTGTGTGTGTGTGTGTGTGTGTGTGTGTGTGTGTGTGTGTGTGTGTGTGTGTGTGTGTGTGTGTGTGTGTGTGTGTGTGTGTGTGTGTGTGTGTGTGTGTGTGTGTGTGTGTGTGTGTGTGTGTGTGTGACACTGTGCGTGTGTGTTTGTGTGTGTGACACTGTGCGTGTGTGTGTGACACTGTGTGTGTGTGGCACTGTGTGTGTGTGAAACTGTGTGTGTGTATGTGACAGTGTGTGTGTGTGTGTGTGTGTGTGTGTGTGTGTGTGTGTGTGTGTGTGTGTGTGTGTGTGTGTGTGTGTGTGTGTGTGTGTGTGTGTGTGTGTGTGTGTGTGTGTGTGTGTGTGTGTGTGTGTGTGTGTGACACTGTGTGTGTCTCACTGTGTATGTGACACTGTGTGCTGCGCAGGGGGGGGTGACCAGAGCTGCGCAGGGGGGAAGAGCTGCGCAGGGGGCGGACCACTGTGTGTGTGTGAAACTGTGTGAGCGTGTGTGACAGTGTGTGTGTGACAGTGTGTGTGTGTGTGTGTGTGTGTGTGTGTGTGTGTGTGTGTGTGTGTGTGTGTGTGTGTGTGTGTGTGTGTGTGTGTGTGTGTGTGTGTGTGTGTGTGTGTGTGTGTGTGTGTGTGTGTGTGTGTGTGACACTGTGTGTGTCTCACTGTGTATGTGACACTGTGTGCTGCGCAGGGGGGGGTGACCAGAGCTGCGCAGGGGGGGAAGAGCTGCGCAGGGGGCGGACCAGAGCTGTGCAGGGGGGGGGGGGTCACGGTAGCTTGTGACAGGCTGTAATCTACACCAAAACTATATATAAATATATATATATATATATACCTGGGTTTGAACTGGGACGAGACTTAGATATGATAATATATAATTTATTCCTTGATAAAGGTGAACACAACAGATTATACAAATAACAGGCAAAATATAGACACTTACTTAAAGATTAGGACAGAAGGCCATCAGGATACAGACTGGGCCACTTCTCCCATATATCAGTTGACATCACAGCAAGACAGGCAGGTCATACAGCAAAACCTGCATCATCCCAAGACCTTGCATAAAGACACAGGCCTGATGACATGCAGACATGAAGATCATGAAGAACATTTACATGAAGAACATTTGCATGAAGAACAATGGGTAAAAGGTGGCTTTGACTTATATACTATGTCAAACTCATCTCTTTTAACCTAGGTGCCGCGACGGCTAGCAAAAGTCCCTTTGAAGCTTTTGAAGCTCAGTTTGGACTTCCAGTGTCCAGTGTGAAAGGTCACACTTTTCTGATTAGTTCCTTTTGTCCGTTGGGCCAAGCATAAGCAATTAGCAATTTAGCCTTTAGACCAGGCAATGTAAATTCTAGCCTTTCCTGCTCATTATCATAGCAAGGGGGCTGCAGTTTCTCAGAACTCAACCAAAATTTCATATTTACTGCAAATCACTCCCTAACTTGAGTTCAGTAATACATACAGGCAGGTGCGATATATTAATACATTCCGTCACACCTGACGCTCGCAGAGAGACCAAACATTACGGTGTAATATGAAAATTAATAGAGATATTAATATCTGGCATTTCGCAGCAGTTACATATACAGTGTTTATACTCAAAAGGATGGGCTAATTCCCACTAATACAAATATGTAATTCTTAGCTTGGTCAGCAAAGGACATCTCATAATATTCTTATTTAATAAGGACACCCATTCAGATATCCTGCTTGGGGTAGCCTCACCCTGGCCCCATCAATAAAACCTTTTGAAGCAGGCTTTTAGCTCCCCGCATAAACAATTAGGTAATTACTTTTTGATCACTATGTATCACACCTAGCAAGATGTCCTATCTAGCATACAGAGGTAACCCAGCTTTAAGGTGTCAAGACCATTTGGTTCCTCATGCATTACAAAAGGGCAGGCATTCTGCCTGTACATTAGCATTAGCACACCATTAGCATTCTGCCTGTACATTTCAAAAACTGCCCCAGAAAAGCACTTTATCAAAAATATATGTCCCTCTTATGACAAAGTGATATTTTTAATATGTGGGTACTTGGGGGGTTCCCCTAGGGCTGCACCCCAAGACTCAGGGGCTGGCTGCAAACAGGTATTAACATACTGTACACTAAAAAAACCTTCTGCTTTTCACATTCAACTTCAATTAAGCCCTTTGAAGTCCAGATTTCCTGAAAAGACACCATACAGTGGAATTTTCTTAAACTGTAGCTCATTAACCCCTTATGACCCAGTGGGTGTGTTATGCAGACACTGATCCAGCAACAACATCATTTACACAGGGGAATAAGTATTTTCATGTTATAACAAGGGTCAAATCACATTTCTGGGCCTCAGCCCAGTTAACCCCTTGTCTCCCTGGTGAGGTTAGAGGGGGCCCTTGGGGGGTAACCCCGTTAATCCCGGGCCAAACCCTCACTATCGTCACAGGGGGGACTAAACCTGCGCAGAGGGGGGGGGAGACCGGAGTTGCGCAGGGGGGGTGGGGCGGGAGACCGGACCTGCGCAGGGGGGGGGAGCAGAGAGAGAGGGAGAGTGGAGAATGAGACAGGGGGAGTGGAGAGAGGAGGGAGCGGGAAATTTTAATCCCGGGCAACGCCGAGTCTCTCAGCTAGTTCACATATATATTCATTTCACGTTTATTATAGTACACTCATTTAGCACTACTAGTTATGTTTTTGTTTGTAAAAATGGATATATATATATATATATATATATATATATATCCATTTTTACAAACAAAAACATAACTAGTATGTACACACATATATATATACACACATATACACACATATACACACATATATATATACACACACACAGGGCTCGACAAATCCACCAGTCCGTTGCAAGTTGATTTTAGCAGCTGGAAAAAGTAGGGAGCAGCACAGAAGGAAGATAGCTGTCGCTGGGAGAAGAGGGCCAAGGACCACCATGTCAGCTGAGCAAGGGTAGCAAAGGCTTTATGGTGGGCGGTGTCAGCAGCAGCAGTAGCAGGGGAAGAGTATTGGCACTGTATGAGCAGCACAGGAGAACAACCGGGTTGGAGCGCGCCCAACGACAGACACCGGAAGTCAGAAAAGACTTCCGGGTCGGACCGCTGAGGCGCAGTCCTCCTCTGCAACTCACATGGTGCTAATATTCTTCTCAACTGCTGCTTCCGCCCACCTTCTCCTGCTGATGCTGATGCCGCCGTGTAAAGCCTCTGCTGCCCTGCTCCACTGTCATGGTGGTCCTCGGTCCTCTTCTCCCACCAGCAGCTATCCTCCTCCGGTACAGCTCGGCTCCTGTGATCTTCAGTCCTCCTCTTCTGCCGCTGGTCACCCACCATCTTTCTCCTTTGCTGCGCTGCTCCATCGAAGCCTGGTACGTGAGTGAGAGCAGGGGAAGTGAGAGTAGGAGGGAGAGAGAGAGGAAGAGGAGAAGGAGAGTGGTAAGGGAGGGAGTGAACGCTCAGTTGTACAGTGCTATTTACAAAATGCAGGATGGGAGGGAAGGCTGAGGGGCAAGTCCCTTGTTTGTCTGGTGAGTAACATTTTTTATAATTTGTCAAGCCCTGTATATATATATATATATATATGTATATATATATATATATATATATATATATATATATATATATATATATATATATATATATATATATATATATACACAGTAGTCGACAAATCACCAAAAAATCTAATCGCCGAAAATAAAAATCTACTCGCCACCTAGTACCACACGTGTGCTGCTTGGGCCAATAGGAGCTCGCCAAGATGTTAAATCCACTCGCCCGGGGCATGCAAATGTATAGGTTTGTCGAACACTATATATATATATATATATATATATATATATATATATATATATATATATATATATATAGTTATTGGTATGGAGATTTGCACTCACGTTTGTAAGGAGGCAGGTAGTAACCAGGAAAATCCTGATGACAAAAGACAGCACACCACATATTTATATATACACAGTTAGGTCCAGAAATAATTGGACACATACAAGTTCTGTTATTTCGGCTGTGTACTAAAATAAATTCAAGTTACAGTTAAATAATGAACTTAAAGTGCTTAAAGTGCAGTCTATCAGCTTTAATTTTGGGGTTATACACATCCAATTTGGAGAAAGGGTTTAGGAATTACATCTCTTTAATATGTAGCCCCCTCTTTTCAAGGAACCAAATGTTATTGGACAATTGACTCAAAAACTGTTTCATGGACAGGTGTGGGATATTCCTTCGTTATTTCATCATCATTAAGCAGGTAAAAGGTCTGGAGTTGATTCCAGGTGTGGCATTCGCATTTGGAAGCTGTTGCTGTGAACCCACAACATGCGGACAAAGGAGATCTCAATGCAAGTGAAACAGGGCATCCTTAGGCTGAAATAAACCAGAAAATCCATCAGAGAGATAGCAGGAACATTAGGAGTGGCCAAATCAACAGTTTGGTACATTCTGAGAAAAAAAAGAACGCACTGGTGAGCTCTGCAACACAAAAAGGCCAGGACGTCCACAGAAGACAACAGTGGTAGGATCCTTTCCATGGTAAAGAAAAACCCCTTCACAACATCCAGCCAAGTGAAGAGCACTCTCCAGTAGGTAGGCATATCATTATCCAAGTCTACCATAAAGAGAAGACTTCACAAGAGCAAATACAGAGGGTTCACCACAAGGTGCAAACCCTTAATAAGCCTCAAGAATAGAAAGGCCAGATTAGACTTTGCCAAACAATATCTAAAAAATCCAGCCCAGTTCTGGAACAGCATTCTTTGGACAGATGAAACTAAGATCAACCTATACCAGATGATGGGAAGAAAAAAGTATGGAGAAGGCTTGGAACGGCTCATGATCCGAAGCATACCACATCATCTGTAAAACACGGTGAAGGCAGTGTGATGACATGGGCATGCATGGCTTACAATGCACTGGGTCACTAGTGTTTATTGATGATGTGACAGAAGACAGAAGCAGCCGGATGAATTCTGAAGTGTATAGGGATATATTGCCTGCTCAGGTTCAGCCAAATTCAACAAAGTTGATTGGAGGGCGCTTCACTTTACAGATGGACAATGACTCAAAACATACTGCGAGAGCAACCCAGGAGTTTTTTTTAAGGCAAAGAAGTGGCATATTCTGCAATTGCCGAGTTAATCACCTGATCTCAACCCGGTCGAGCATGCATTTCACTTGCAGAAGACAAAACGTAAGGCAGAAAGACCCACGAACAAACAACAACTGAAAACAGCTCCAGTAAAGGCCTGGCAAAGCATCACAAAGGAGCAAACCCAGCGTTTGGTGATGTCCATGCGTTCCAGACTTCAAGCAGTCATTGCCTGCAAAGGATTCTCGACAAAGTATTAAAAATGAACATTTTTTTTATGATTGTGTTAATTTGTCCAATTACATTTGAGCCCCTGAAATAAGGGGACTGCGTATGAAAATGATTGCAATTCCTAAATGTTTCATACAATATTTTTGTTCAACACCTTGAATTAAAGCTGAAAGTCTGCACTTCTATTGCATCTCAGTTGTTTCATTTCAAATCCATTGTGGTGGCGTACAGAGCCAAAATTATGAAAATTGTGTCAGTGTCCAATTATTTCCGGACCTAACTGTATACCCAGCGTACATCTGCGTTGCTCCAAAGGCGCACAGCCTGATGAGGGCCCCCCAAGAACTGCTCCCCTCTGCACAGGACCAGCGTGCTAAGGGTTAACATGTGCTTGTTCTTTGTTGAATTAGCAACCCCACCCACTGGAATGTTAATGAGCCAAGGGGACAAAGAAAAGATCTTTTTGTTCACAGACGCACCAGATTCAACCTCACCCACCCAGCGTACATCTGCGTTGCTCCAAAAGCGCACAGCCTGATGAGGGCCCCCCAAGAACTACTCCCCTCTGCTCAGGACCAGCGTGCTAAGGGTTAACATGTGCTTGTTCTTTGTTGAATTAGCAACCCCACCCACTGGAATGTTAATGAGCCAAGGGGACAAAGAAAAGATCTTTTTGTTCACAGACGCACCAGATTCAACCTCACCCACCCAGCATACATCTGCGTTGCTCCAAAGGCGCACAGCCTTTGGCGCAGCCGAAGGGCAGCCAAAGGGCGTGAGCCGTTTGCTGCAGTTCGCTGATGTTAGTTGATGTTAAAGTGATGTTGAAGCTGCTCTATTTCTATCTGAAACACATAAGCCCTTTATCCCCTGTACCTAATTTTCCAACTTTATCTGTCCATGAAATGTCTATGAATTACCTGTATAACCCTGTTCTTTTATCGTAACCATGTATTTTTTATAACTCTGTGCCCAGGACATACATGATAACGAGAGGTATCTCTCAATGTATTACTTCCTGGTAAAACATTTTTATAAATAAATAAATAAAAATAAATATACACACACACACAGTACTGTACTGTACTGATATGCTTTGGCACGGGGCATAAATGTGCAGGCCACAGGTGACAGGGGAATAACATTTTTGAAACTTTAAAACCATTGGCATCAGGAAGATGTTTCTCTCTCACCTGCTGCAGCAATGGCTAGTCTCGTCACCTGAATAGACCGCCACTACCGCAACTGTACATTTTGGTTAGTTTTGTTTTTTTCTCATCAATAATGGGCCGTCCCCCCACTCAATAAGAACAGATGCCCTATACTGTTGAGCATGGAAAGATGCTTAAGCTGATTTGGCAAGTAATGCACAGACATTTGGCCAATCAGAGAGAAGGGTTTCTAATAAGGCCTGGAATTTAGACTAGTTTATCCTACAAGTTTGGATAACCAGCTGTTAGACTGAACATTAGAAACTCCAAATGTCTGTCTCCATTACACATCTTTCATAACCTGCTTTCTTGCTCAAGTATTCCTTCCTCTGTGGTTCTTCACATGCCATACTGTTTTCTGAAGTGTGAGAGGACATGACTATATCCGACATAAACCTTTGCAATAGCAGGTATAGTGGAACCTACAGATGCAGCGGCCGTTATTCGAACACTTCACACGGTGTATACCTCGGAATACCCATGTCATGGCGCAGGATTTCTTCCAACCGAACCGCCTTAAGATGCAAGGGCAGGCAAGTACATAAAATTGCATTTTAGTGTTGTGGCTTTTAAACACCTTAAAATGACACAGTAGCACAGTACTGTACACATTACAATTCATTGCATTGAATTGCACACAATCCATGAAATTCAAACAAAGCAATCGCGATAAATACGTGTGTCTGGGACGATTGGACGCGTTCATGCCGCGTGGAGTACAGCAGCGCACACGAAAACGGAGCAGTGATTTGTTAAAATAACGGCCGCTTCATCTGTATATAAAACTGTATTGCAGTACCTGATTTCAACCACAGAACAGAAGGCAACTGAATAAGAAAACTTAAATCTCGAAAAAGAAAACATAATTATCATTTCCTTCTAAACTGTGAATAAAATGTTACAGGACAAAAATGTGAGCCTAAGTATTTCCATCCGAAGCCATTATGATGTAGTACTTTACCCTTTCAATGCTTTTGCAGTTTCCTCTGGCAGAGAGTGTTAACATATAGAGACATTAAAAATGTGTACGGAAAACACATTTATTCATTGCGTTAATACATATAGACATGACCATATTTGGTGCATCTAAATTGCTTTTCCTGACACCTTTTAAACATAACTTTTTCTGTATCATTTTAACACATTCCAAATGTTGTTCCTGAGAAACTTTAAAGCACACACGTAGAAAGCCTAAGCCTTTCACTCATCATAAATTATTGGCGGTTTAGTAGAATTAGGTGACTACACTTAACACCATTAAGCAAGCATTCCTTTCTGCCTTATAAAATCATTAGAGCAACTTTACTTGCCAACCTTAAGGGAAGGAATGCCATCTACTGGAAATAAGATATTATTGCATTCTGAAGGCTGTAAAAGTCTGAATATGATGAACGTGTGAGCAGTAAAAATTCCAGTAGTGATTTATTTAACATTGATACTAAACAGCTAGAAAAATCAGCCGCTGGCTCACACCTATGTTAACAGCACTGTATCTACGTACCTCAGGTAAAATATACAGTCGTACATATTGCACGCAAATAAAAAAAATTAGAAGAAAAAAACATTCCTTGATCAACTTATGTTTAGGTTAATAGCATGTTCTTGCATAGCGCTGCTAATTTTACGTAGCGCTTTACAGAGACATTTTGCAAGCACAGGTTCCTGCCCTGTGGAGCTTACAATCTATGTTTTTGGTGCCTGAGGCACAGGGAGATAAAGTGACTTGCCCAAGGTCACAAGGAGGCGACACCGGGAATTTATCCAGGCTCCGCTGCTTCAAACTCAGCGCCAGTCAGTGTCGTTACTCACTGAGCCACTCCCTCTCAAGGTTTTGCAAATAGATCCCTCACTCCCGCTAAGAGATGTGCAAACCTTTTGCATGAGGTCACGACCCATGCAAGATTTGGCCTTTTGTCATGCGAAAAAAAGCCGCTGCTTAGTCAGGGCTCGCAGACGATTCAGGTGGCATTAAGTCAATATTTATTGCAATTCCATTTGATATGCTGATTTGCAAAATTCTCTAATATCTCTATATTCTCTTAATGCATAAATAGGGCAGACACCCCGTCTTGCTCACTGTCTGATGATATTTCTCTAAATGCAGACTCATTTTGCGACATTATTAGCCCTTTGAGGCCTGACAGGACGTATCACAGGGAATGGAGTTTGGGGTGAAAACGCTGAACATTTCGCAAATGCATTTTAGACAGTGTCGCACATCTCTACTCCTGATGTAAGGAAGAACTTCAAATATTATAAAGTCTGTCCAAAGACTCTTAGGAGGTTATTCATCAAGTTATTCAATAATGCCGGAGGGGTTAACGCACCCAAACAGCATTAAATACCATTCAAGTCCATGGGAGTAGACGTTCGTTCTGATGCATTAACCCACAATGGAGCTTCATGTATCTAGGGATACATGCACCTGATGGATTGAAGAATAAAATCCATGCTAGTCCAAATACAAACATATACAAACATATAACATGGCAGCCATTTCTACTCTTGGGGGGGAAACAACAGTATTGATGCCTATTGATGGGGTGCCTAGAATATGATTCCAAAGCAGAAAAATGGAAATACTGGGTTGAATAGTTTTAAAAGCGCCTGCTTACATTGACATGCTCCACTGCATTATGCCATATTGGTTCCTAAAGATTTCTGGGGTCTATTTTTTAAAGTCTTCTTGCTAAAACAAAAAAATAAATCCTATACCAAATTTACCAAACGAAAAAAAAATTCCATTGCTTCATTAGAACTACTTGTCTCTGATAAATTGGAGTTTTTGCCAGAGTTTTATAACTTGGAAATGTTGACTTCAAGAACCATAAAAATCAATGCAAAGAAAAATGCGCTTTTAAACCCTGCCCAATTATTTTTGCCTATGTTTGCATTAAATACAACCAACTTCATAATTGGTTTGCTGCGGTTTGTTGGCCAGGAAGGTTTACACCACTTATGGCAGAGTATTTAACACAAGATATACCGACAACAAAACTAATAGAAGGCACTCATTAATAAATGTCTGCCTTGCAATACTCCTAGAGAAGAGCAGATATGTTTAATTTTACCAACTCATTTCGAAGTTCTTACTTTGTTTTTATGCAATTATTAACAACAGGAAGCTTCCCCCTGTAGCCCCTGTAACAATTAGTGGGCTACCAATCATTCTCCTACTGGAGTAAGCCCTGGTAAGGGCAGGCGCCAGTAGCAATCATGGGTTCTCCCCCCACCAAGCCCTGCCTGGAGTGAAAGAGGTAGGCCCCTGACTCTGTAGCAGGCCTGAGACAGAGGGGAGGTCCTGCTGACATCATAAGAGGCAGGGCGGTATCTATTTAGTGGGCTGCTCCTGTGTGTGTCTGTTCAGTTCTGTGAGAGCGGTTGGAGGTTCAGTTTTGTTGGAGTATCAGTCTGGAGGGAGTGGGAGTTGAGTCTGAGAGTTCTGCCTGGGAGGAGGAGAGTCTGTGACAGTTTATTGCAGAGAAGAGAAAGATGTGATAGTTGTGAGAGTGAAGAGTGCTGGAAACAGGAGAAAGGACACTCAGCCATACAGATTAGAGTTGATAGCACTGAAGTGCGTGGACCAATGCCCCTCACCCGGCTGAGGGGGTGAGGGGGGAGATCTACCCTCACCCAGAGAGTAAATCCTGGAGGTGGGGGTTGGGATATTGAAGCCCCTAAACAGCCAATCCTGCTAGGGTACAGCCTGGAGGAGAGGAGAAGAGGAAAGGCCTGCAATAATACATTTGGAGTGCACTGCTGTTTATGAACTGCTGTGTGCCGCTGTGCATGAAGTGTTGCTGTATCCTTGTGCAAGGACACTAAAGACCATTGCTGCTTTTATAAAGAGACTGTGTGTGTGAGATTAGAATCTCTCGCCCTGGGACCAGGGCTTTCTCTGGGAAGATTCCAACCTATCCCCTAGGTTTCGCCAGAAAATGGAGGCGCTGCACCACAACCACTAAAGATGGAGGCATATACCCCAGAAGCCTTGCCCTGTTATCCCCCATACCACCGTGGGAGACTCAGGCCCTCCTGTTCCAAGCAGGTATGCACCACCCAATTACATGTAGCCAACCCTCAATACACCTTAGAGGCACGATCTGTGTCTGGGGGGGGGGACATGGGCTACATTTGGAGGCGTGTTGCTGAGATCCAGAACAGGACAGGCTTTCAGCAAGGAAGAGCGGGAAGAGTGAAGTGCACCTTCCGTGCAAGTACTAGAGAGAGTAGGGCATGTAATACCAGGGGTAGTCAGGGGAGCGTGGATTCCCGGACAGTACGCCCTGGGTGCCCTAAGAGGGTGTTGTAAGATGGGTGCATGGCTATTGCTGTCCTAGTCCCTTGAGGCAGATAGTGTGAGGCAACTGAGGGGGTTAGCCTGTTAACTAGTCCAGGGACCATGGCCCAGGGCCCCCACTATGAGTGGCCAAAAGTAGGAGATGCCCGTACTTAGGGAGATGCCCAGTACACTAGCCAGCACCCACATAAAACACACCACAGAGTACTTGTAGTAACCATCAACCAGTGCGGTGCACAGAGAAGGAGTTCTGCCTAGCCTGGGGTATGCCACATCATACTAGTAGGTAAAGAATGCAGAGAGCATCAGAGAGTGTCAGTGAGTACAGTCAGTGTCTAGGAACGAGTTTTGCACTAGACACTGAGAATAGCGGTGATATACATTTGGAGGGCTCATCAAAGATGGCGGCCGTCCCTACATGTGCTCCGCGGAGCAAGAAAGAGTCCAAAATGGCGACAGCAGCGCTATCCACGGCCCAGCAGTTAGCAGCCGAGTTAAAATGGCGATTCCCGCCAATCCTGGAGCGTGCACGTGAATCGTGCAAAGAGACTGTGAGAGAAATGTGGAGGGAGATGTGCAGGGGTTTGGCGCCAAACCCAGATCCCCTGGAAAAGGAGCAGAGCGGCGCGAAAGCCGAAAGCCCACCCACCTGTGCTGTGACTGGCCAACAGACAAGGCCACGTCACACTAAAGAAGGAGTGCCCCTCCTCTTGTTTCCACCAGAGGGAGGGGGCACAAGGAGAGCCAATCAGGAGCGTCCTCCCCAGCAAAGGGAGGGACAGGAAGTGAGAGCGAGGAACTTCACTTTTGCCTGACTGTTGAAGAGCAAGGAGCTGAAACACTGAACTGTTCCACCCCTGAACTAAAAATGTCAGAGCTAAGCATGACCACGTTCCAGTTCCCAGGTGACTCCCTAGCAGAGGATCCGACCAAGTCGTCTTCGGAGGAAGAAGATGGTGCCTCATCGGTGGCGATGCGCCTACCAGCGAACCACCCCAGCTGTAAGAAAGATGGCAGTCCACTTACCGGAGAGAGGGAGCAGACGAGTCCGGACACCTCCCGACGGCGAGCGCTGGTGCGGCCTGAGGCCCGTAGAAGTCCCACGGCCGTGGTTACTCCCAGTGTGGCGGAGACGGCGTCAGAGGCGGATCCAGAGGGACCTGAGTACATCAGCTTGCAGCGGAGCGGTAAGGAGACTCCACCACCCCCTTAATCCCGCCAGGCGAAGACGGCCCCTGCAGAGGACAAGAAGGAGAGGCGTACGGCCTACTTACCCGTCTGCAGACCGGATGATCCACCACCGCCCCTTCCGGTCTTCGACGCACTTCCCGTGCATGACCACGGAGCTGATGGAGATTCCGCGGGCGGCAACGATGACGACACTTCCGGTTCCGGCTGGCATGGAGGGCCGGCGGCCATCTTTGCGGCCCGAAGAGCCGCCATGGTGGCTGCACTGGCCACCCTTGACCGCCACAGCGTTCGCAGAGGATCAAGGGGCTCAGCGGAGAGAGCAAGCAAGAAACTGCGCACTGGACGCGGGATTACCCGCTTGCTGGACATGGAACTGGACATTGCCCCAGCCTCAGCCCCTAGCGCCCTTGCCCCGACCACTGCCCCTGCCCCGTCACGAGTATTACCACCAGGACCTAGCGGGGATAAGTTAACGAAATACCCCAAGTACTCCAAGGACTTGCGGGATTGGGAGTTAAGCGATGAAGGATCTGATGGGGAGATACCGTATGCAAATGTAATTCGTATACCTAATGCTTTACCATTTTCTCCTGTATCTAGAGGGAGGGCCCGAGGGTCCCATACTACTACTGAGGTCGAGACTGTAAGCACAGTGGTCCACAAAATGAACCCTACTAGGTACTTCAATGCCAAAGGGAGAAGAGATTGCTCGCGCTCTACAGAGGCGGGTACGTCCGGTGTCTCATCACAGGTGGAGTCGGAGGTAGATACTGGTAGCCCCTTATCAGAGTACGAGCACCGTGACAAGTGGTGGGCACCCCTGTTCACTTGGTACCACGCAGGTATGGACCGCACCAGGTTCCTGTTAATCAGGAACAATATAGTTGATCATTGGTGGGCGGTAGGTGCCTATACTCCTCAGGCGGTGGCGGATGAATTAGAACACCGGTACCAGGAGATAGAGCAGAAGATTATTCTTCCTAAGGGGCCTAGTATTCTGTATGACGATGTTGCTCCTGTAGAACCAGAGTTTTGGGTACTGCCAAGCAGGGCGGGCCCTAAGAAACTGACCCAGTTGAGCCGGGCAGACAGAGCCATAGTGTTCCGGTATAGACAGTCCCGTGGGTATGAATATCCTTATGTGCCTGAACCCATAATGAGAGCAATTGAAGAGAACCGAGACAGTTGGCTCAGGGAGGCCGTACAAGAATATTTAAGAACAAAGTTTGGTAAGGCGGGTTACCACAACGAGGACCGAATCAGTGAGGTGGTCCGGGTCTGGAGTATAGGACGGTGCATATACATGCACAGTGTAATCTACCGGCCAGAGTCTGGGTAGGTACAGCCCTATTATATAACTGTAACTGACTATAATGGGAGAAAGGTCAGGAAGCCTGACCAAAAAGCACTATTACTAGTTGGTTCTCCCCGTTGGGAGTACCCGGCTACTGTTACTGTTATGCCACCTGGTGGGTGGCTCAAGAGATAACCTGTCTTGCACTGTGTTTGTTTCCCAGGTTTGTTCTCCGCAGGATGGTGCTGTTAAAGCTAGGTCCAAGTGGGGACCATTGGATTCCACCAGAGGGAGAGTGTAGCCCCTGTAACAATTAGTGGGCTATCAATCCTTCTCCTACTGCCTGGGAGGAGGAGAGTCCGTGACAGTCTGTTGCAGAGAAGAGAAAGATGTGATAGTTGTGAGAGTAAAGAGTGCTGGAAACAGGAGAAAGGACACTTAGCCATACAGATTAGAGCTGATAGCACTGCTGAGGGGGTGAGGGGGGAGATCTACACTCACCCAGAGAGTAAATCCTGGAGGTGGGGGTTGGGGTACAGCCTGGAGGAGAGGAGAAGAGGAAAGGCCTGCAATAATACATTTGGAGTGCACTGCTGTATATGAACTGCTGTGTGCCGCTGTGCATGAAGTGTTGCTGTATCCTTGTGCAAGGACACTAAAGACCATTGCTGCTTTCATAAAGAGACTGTGTGTGTGAGATTAGAATATCTCACCCTGGGACCAGGGCTTTCTCTGGGAAGATTCCAACCTATCCCCTAGGTTTCGCCAGAAAATGGAGGCGCTGCACCACAACCACTAAAGATGGAGGTATATACCCGAGAAGCCTTGCCCTGTTATCCCCCATACCACCATGGGAGACTCACACCCTCCTGTTCCAAGCAGGTATGCACCACCCAATTACATGTAGCCAACCCTCAATACACCTTAGAGACACGATCTGTGTCTGGGGGGGGGGACATGGGCTACATTTGGAGGCGAGATGCTGAGATCCAGAACAGGACAGGCTTTCCGTAAGGCAGAGCAGGAAGAGTGAAGTGCACCTTCCGTGCAAGTACTAGAGAGAGTAGGGCATGTAATACCAGGGGTAGTCAGGGGAGCGTGGATTCCCGGACAGAACGCCCTGGGTGCCCTAAGAGGGTGTTGTAAGATGGGTGCATGGCTATTGCTGTCCTAGTCCCTTGAGGCAGATAGTGTGAGGCAACTGAGGGGGTTAGCCTGTTAACTAGTCCAGGGACCATGGCCCAGGGCCCCCACTATGAGTGGCCAAAAGTAGGAGACGCCCGGACTTAGGGAGATGCCCGGTACACTAGCCAGCACCCACATAAAACACACAACAGAGTACTTGTAGGAACCGTCAGCCAGTGCGGTGCACAGAGAAGGAGTTCTGCCTAGCCTGGGGTATGCCACATCATACTAGTGGGTAAAGCATGCAGAGAGCATCAGAGAGTGTCAGTGAGTACAGTCAGTGTCTAGGAACGAGTTGTGCACTAGACACTGAGAATAGCGGTGATATACATTTGGAGGGCTCATCAAAGATGGCGGCCGTCCCTACATGTGCTCCGTGGAGCAAGAAAGAGTCCAAAATGGTGACAGCAGCGCTATCCACGGCCCAGCAGTTAGCAGCCGAGTTAAAATGGCGATTCCCGCCAATCCTGGAGCGTGCACGTGAATCGTGCAAAGAGACTGTGAGAGAAATGTGGAGGGAGATATGCAGGGGTTTGGCGCCAAACCCAGATCCCCTGGAAAAGGAGCGGAGCGGCGCGAAAGCCGAAAGCCCACCCACCTGTGCTGTGACTGGCCAACATACAGGCCACGTCACACTAAAGAAGGAGTGCCCCTCCTCTTGTTTCCACCAGAGGGAGGGGGCACAAGGAGAGCCAATCAGGAGCGTCCTCCCCAGCAAAGGGAGGGACAGGAAGTGAGAGCGAGGAACTTCACTTTTGCCTGACTGTTGAAGAGCAAGGAGCTGAAACACTGAACTGTTCCACCCCTGAACTAAAAATGTCAGAGCTAAGCATGACCACGTTCCAGTTCCCAGGTGACTCCCTAGCAGAGGATCCGACCAAGTCGTCTTCGGAGGAAGAAGATGGTGCCTCATCGGTGGCGATGTGCCTACCGGCGAACAACCCCAGCTGTAAGAAAGATGGCAGTCCACTTACCGGAGAGAGGGAGCAGACGAGTCCGGACACCTCCCGACGGCGAGCGCTGGTGCGGCCTGAGGCCCGTAGAAGTCCCACGGCCGTGGTGACTCCCAGTGTGGCGGAGACGGCGTCAGAGGCGGATCCAGAGGGACCTGAGTACATCAGCCTGCAGCGGAGCGGTAAGGAGACTCCACCACCCCCTTACTCCTGCCAGGCGAAGACGGCCCCTGCAGAGGACGAGAAGGAGAGGCGTGCAGCCTACTTACCCGTCCGCAGACCGGATGATCCACCACCGCCCCTTCCGGTCTTCGACGCACTTCCCGTGCGTGACCACGGAGCTGATGGAGATTCTGCGGGTGGCAACGATGACGACACTTCCGGTTCCGGCTGGCATGGAGGGCCGGCGGCCATCTTTGCGGCCCGAGGAGCTGCCATGGTGGCTGCACTGGCCACCCTTGACCGCCACAGCGTTCGCAGAGGATCAAGGGGCTCAGCGGAGAGAGCAAGCAAGAAACTGCACACTGGTCGCGGGATTACCCGCTTGCTGGACATGGAACTGGACATTGCCCCAGCCTCAGCCCCTAGCGCCCTTGCCCCGACCACTGCCCCTGCCCCGTCACGAGTATTACCACCAGGACCTAGCGGGGATAAGTTAACGAAATACCCCAAGTACTCCAAGGACTTGCGGGATTGGGAGTTAAGCGATGAAGGATCTGATGGGGAGATACCGTATGCAAATGTAATTCGTATACCTAATGCTTTACCATTTTCTCCTGTATCTAGAGGGAGGGCCCGAGGGTCCCATACTACTACTGAAGTCGAGACTGTAAGCACAGTGGTCCACAAAATGAACCCTACTAGGTACTTCAATGCCAAAGGGAGAAGAGATTGCTCGCGCTCTAGAGGCGGGTACGTCCGGTGTCTCATCACAGGTGGAGTCGGAGGTAGATACTGGTAGCCCCTTATCAGAGTACGAGCACCGTGACAAGTGGTGGGCACCCCTGTTCACTTGGTACCACGCAGGTATGGACCGCACCAGGTTCCTGTTAATCAGGAACAATATAGTTGATCATTGGTGGGCGGTAGGTGCCTATACTCCTCAGGAGGTGGCGGATTAATTAGAACACCGGTACCAGGAGATAGAGCAGAAGATTATTCTTCCTAAGGGGCCTAGTATTCTGTATGACGATGTTGCTCCTGTAGAACCAGAGTTTTGGGTACTGCCAAGCAGGGCGGGCCCTAAGAAACTGACCCAGTTGAGCCGGGCAGACAGAGCCATAGTGTTCCCATGGGTATGAATATCCTTATGTGCCTGAAGCCATAATGAGAGAAATTGAAGAGAACCGAGACAGTTGGCTCAGGGAGGCCGTACAAGAATACTTAAGAACAAAGTTTGGTAAGGCGGGTTACCACAACGAGGACCGAATCAGTGAGGTGGTCCGGGTCTGGAGTATAGGACGGTGCATATACATGCACAGTGTAATCTACCGGCCAGAGTCTGGGTCGGTACAGCCCTATTATATAACTGTAACTGACCATAATGGGAGAAAGGTCAGGAAGCCTGACCCAAAGCACTATTACTAGTTGGTTCTCCCCGTTGGGAGTACCCGGCTACTGTTACTGTTATGCCACCTGGTGGGTGGCTCAAGAGATAACCTGTCTTGCACTGTGTTTGTTTCCCAGGTTTGTTCTCCGCAGGATGGTGCTGCTAAAGCTAGGTCCAAGTGGGGACCATTGGATTCCACCAGAGGGAGAGTGTAGCCCCTGTAACAATTAGTGGGCTATCAATCCTTCTCCTACTGCCTGGGAGGAGGAGAGTCTGTGACAGTCTGTTGCAGAGAAGAGAAAGATGTGATAGTTGTGAGAGTAAAGAGTGCTGGAAACAGGAGAAAGGACACTTAGCCATACAGATTAGAGCTGATAGCACTGCTGAGGGGGTGAGGGGGGAGATCTACCCTCACCCAGAGAGTAAATCCTGGAGGTGGGGGTTGGGGTATTGAAGCCCCTAACCAGCCCATCGTGCTAGGGTACAGCCTGGAGGAGAGGAGGAAAGGCCTGCAATTATACATTTGGAGTGCACTGCTGTATATGAACTGCTGTGTGCCGCTGTGCATGAAGTGTTGCTGTATCCTTGTGCAAGGACAATAAAGACATTGCTGTTTTATAAAGAGACTGTGTGTGTGAGATTGGGATCTCTCGCCCTGGGACCAGGGCTTTCTCTGGGAAGATTCCAACCTATCCCATAGGTTTCGCCAAAGAATGGAGGCGCTGCGCCACAACCACTAAAGATGGAGGCATATACCCCAGAAGCCTGGCCCTGTTATCCCCCATACTACCACGGGAGACTCAGGCCCTCCTGTTCCAAGCAGGTTTGCACCACCCAATTACATGTAGCCAACCCTCAATACACCTTAGAGGCACGATCTGTGTCTGGGGGGGGCGGGGGGGGGGGGAAACATGGGCTACACCACCTATGGCAGAGTATTTAACACAAGCTATACCGACAACAAAATGAATAGAAGGCACTCATTAATAAATGTCTGCCTTGCAATAATCCTAGAGAAGAGCAGATATGTTTTATTTTACCAACTCATTTCGAAGTTCTTACTTTGTTTTTATGCAATTATTAACAACAGGAAGCTTCCCCCTTGCAGTCCATTACAATAATCATTGATTTACTAATAAACCTGATTATATATATATATATGCAAATACAACTGTATGCTCATCTGCATGTCTTAGGCAGGTCTGCCACCCGACCTTTCACCATTATCACCCAGCATACAGCACTTCCACTGCAGCAAGGGATTCTGGGAAATGACATGCAAATGAGCACTCAGTGCCACTTTTTGCTTCAAAAATCATTTTTAACATGGTTCCCTATAGGCTTAAGCTTGCTGCATGGTCACAGCTTTGAGCACAGCCAGGGTTAAGGTGCATACCCAGAAAACCACCCACAGACAGCCGTTTCGACCTTAATGGGTCTCATCAGTGTGGGGCTGGTTAACAAATTACCATAATTTTATATCATCCAACTGTACCTTTTTATGTCCTGTACCCTTTACACCAGCGGTACCCATTTCTGCTCGTGTATTAAAGCCAAGGAGTGCTGCACTGCCCATCTCCAATTAGTTGAATCTTGGAAACTTCTGCTAATCACAGCAGCTTGAATATCAAAAACTGATTTGACAAATGATCTGCATGTTATAGAAAGTGTATCAGCACGGTCTATGTTGAGTATAATAGTATATACAAATAAAATCCAAAACCACACGTGTTTAAAGCAGCAACATGTGAATTTAAAAAAAAAATCAGTTCTGTAGTATTAGATAATACTTACTGCATTTTTCTTTATTATTTAACTCAATTTCATTTTTAATGAGTTTTAAAGCATCCTTTAATTTCAGGTTTTAGCCGCCCTCCCAAGCTCTTTGCAACACTTTCCTGTTTGGGATCATTTGTTGCCAATAATCCCAGCAGTTTGAGCTGTAAACTGTAATAATTGATAATGTTACTTTAGTAATTTAAGGATACATTGTAGCTGCTGAGCTACATTGACTGGAGCAGCAATTATGTGAGTCACACAAGGAGTTTGGCTCATTTATAAAAGGAACAGCAAATGATTGCCAGCTTAGGTAAGAATGTAGAATTATACATTGCCACATGCTTTACATATACAAATAACAAGAAAAAAAAAGGGGGGGGGGAGTGATATAGTATTGCTGCTTGAATGTTAACATGATCTTTGCATGTAGTAAATTGTATACGTTATGGAGCCTTAATTGGAGGTGCTCACTTGCATCTGTATCCCATGAGAAGTGAAAAATGAAAGTGTATCTATTATCATGTGCCCGCGGTGTTGGTTTGTCTGTTATTTTATGAATGAACTGCAGGTTTTGTATTTACGATAGTGAACCTAAACATAGTTGTGGGCCAAATAATAGTTTTGCATTAGTCATGGATAATCAGAACATAGACTAACTAATATATATACTAAATAATTAAAGATAGGTTACTCCTCTCCTTTTATGACTTATTTATTTTTTAAAGCTACCTATTCAATAGAACCACCTTCTACAGTTAAGCAATGTGAAATCAAGATAGCATAGAAATTCATTTCAGCAACAATTAGAGTAAATCAGCTAACGTCAACGCTATTCATTATTTTTCTTCTAAATACTTACATTCTCAGAATACTGTATCAAAGTATGTCCTCCTTCCTGCCCCCAATGCTACACTAAACCCTAGAATGCATCATTTAGTATTCTTAACAGTGACCAACTCTTCATGGATTGGCAAGTAGGCTCCCAAAGTGGCTCCCAGAGTAAGCAAGTTTCAGGAAGCTCCAGCCTCCCACACCTGGGAGTAAGGACAGGGGAGAGCCATTTGCCTCCTAATGCTGCCAGCTACCTCCACCTGGATATGTGACTTTTTTTACTTTCCTCTCTCATGTATTTATGAATATTTGTGCAGCTGGGTTTGTGTCTGCCTTAGCACACATGATTAATAATAAAGCACAGAGAAGAAAATGATAAGCTGCACTGTGCTTTATAAATAAGGTGAGATCTATGTGGACCGCATGTAATAAAAATAAAAGGGAACTGTGAAAGGGTACACTAGAGGTATATTAATTAATGGTTTCCAATCAGTATACAGTTGAGGATGCCTTATAAGAGAACACATCCCTCTATGGACATTGTACCCCTAAGGAAGCGAATTGCCATTTCATAAAACGAGTAGGGTGAACGGTACATGATGCGCTATTGCTGGGAGGTGATAGTCTGTGGTCTCGGAGAGTGTGGAGATTTGAACGATCAGTTGTGAGGCAGCGGATTACATCATCTCTTTGGTACGTTTGGCGGATCTAAGACGTGAGCCAGGAAGTGGTATACACAACGGCGTTCTCGGTACTGGTCTGTTGAGACACGCGGACGCCAAAAACACTAGAAGCGGAGAAACTCCACATCCAGACGGCCGAAGAACTACAAGTTACCCCCGTTATTCAAAGCGCAAAAGAACAGATAATCTGTGAGATTATGAAAGTCTCTGCTTTATGATTTTATATTACATGTTTATGTACTATGTGATTTTCTCTCTCATATATAATGGATGTTTGTCCATGTGAATTAAGTTTTCCACGATATCCAATGGAGGATTTGTACTCACCAGTATTCTATGCATATATGTTGATTAGCTTCATTTAGTAGTATCCTCACTACATGCATTAAGGGTGAAGAGTTTTTATACATTCACCGAGTCATTGTGTTTAATATTATTGTATATCACTGTATGTTGAATGTTTGCTCTGGGGCTACCTGAAGGCACTGTGAATGTGTGTTACCACTGTGTTTTTTGTCCAATATAAGATCACGGTAATTTTTGGTCTCAATTTGCATGCCCATACACTGTGCTGTAATGAATGTTTATAGGACCAAGTTGCAATATTAATACTATTTGACATTATTCTATATTTGATCTTTTCACATATCTGCACTTTCATCTAAGGCTCAGCGCCATGGAAGACTTTCTTACAGCGGAACAGTAAAACGTCAGAAGAATTAAACAAGCGCAACCCTGGTGCCATATACTGTAGTATTTTTAGAGTGTGAATCACCAGACACCCCAATGTAAAAACATCAATTCAAATATGTAAATTGAGTAGCACATACAGTTAGGTCCAGAAATAATTGGACACTGATACAAGTTTTTTCGGCTGTGCACCAAAATAAATTCAAGGTACAGTTAAATAATGAATATGGCTTAAAGTGCAGTCTATCGGCTTTAATTTGACGGTATTCACATCCAAATTGGAGGAAGGGTTTAGGAATTACATCTCTTAAATATGTAGCCCCCTCCTTTTCAAGGGACCAAAAGTAATTGGACAATTAACTCAAAAGCGGTTTCATGAACAGGAGAGGGCTATTCTTTCTTTATTTCATCATCAATTTAGCAGGTAAAAGGTCTGGAGTTGATTCCTGGTGTGGCATTCACATTTGGAAGCTGTTGCTGTGAACCCACAACATGAGAACCCACAACATGAGGTCAAAGGAGCGCTCAATGCAAGTGAAACAGGGCTTCCTTAGGCTGCAAAAAAAAAAATCCATCAGAGAGATAACAGGAACATTAGGAGTGGCCAAATCAACAGTTTGGTACATTCTGAGGGAAAAAAAAAAAAAAAAAAAGAATGCACTGGTGAGCTCTGCAACACAAAAAGGCCTTGACGTCCATTGAAGACAACAGTGGTGGATGATCGTAGGATCCTTTCCATGGTAAAACAAATACCCTTTCACAACATCCAGCCAAATGAACACTCTCCAGTAGGTAGGCATATCATTATATAAGTCTACCATAAAGAGAAGACTTCACGAGAGCAAATACACAGGGTTCACCACAAGGTGCAAACTATTCATAAGCCACAAGAATAGAAAGGCCAGATTAGACTTTGCCAAACAATATCTAAAAAAAAGCCAACCCAGTTCTGGAACAGCATTCTTTGGACAGATGAAACTAATATCAACCTGTACCAGAATGATGGGAAGAAAAAAGTATGGAGAAGGCTTGGAACGGCTCATGATCCGAAGCATACCACATCATCTGTAAAACACGGTGGAGGCAGTGTGATGGCATGGGCATGCATGGCTTACAATGGCACTGGGTCACTAGTGTTTATTGATGATGTGACAGAAGCAGCCGGATGAATTCTGAAGTGTATAGGGATTATAGGGATATATTGTCTGCTCAGATTCAGTGAAGTTGATTGGACGGCGCTTCACTTTACAGGTGGACAATGACCCAAAACATACTGCAAAATTAACCCAGGAGTTTTTTAAGGCAAAGAAGTGGAATATTCTGCAATGGCCAAGTCAATCACCTGATCTCAAACCCAAATCTCAAACCCAGCGTTTGGTGATGTCCATGCGTTCCAGACTTCAAGCAGTCATTACCTGCAAAGGATTCTCGACAAAATATTAAAAATTGAACATTTTATTTACGATTGTGTTAATTTGTCCAATTACATTTTAGCCCCTGAAATAAGGGGACTGCGTATGAAAATTGTTGCAATTCCTAAACGTTTCATACAATATTTTTGTTCAACCCCTTGAATTAAAGCTGAAAGTCTGCACTTCTATTGCATCTCGGTTGTTTCATTTCAAATCCATTGTGGTGGCGTACAGATCCAAAATTATGAAAATTGTGTCAGTGTCCAATTATTTCCAGACCTAATTGTATGTACAAGAGCACAATGCTTTAAACTGAATTTTAGGCTAGAGTATGTTAACACAGGGATAATATCAGCATTTCAGGGTTGTGCCAATTCATTTTTTTTTTTAAACCATTATGCCCTTGCATCCGTTTTACTGCAACTTAAAATTCATAAGAACATAACGTGCATGTTAACAGGACTATGAATAGAAACTTTTTTTTTTTTTTTTTTACATTTTTATTAAATTCAGTAGTTTAAAAAAAACAAAAAAAAACACATACAACAGAACAAGATGTGCTTTACAAAATACCTTTCTGTAGACAAATTTCCAAAAGACTCGAGTGGTTCTGAAAGCTTGCATCTGAAAACATCAGATGCTCAATAAAAGCACTGCTAAAACAGTTTGCTAGTTTTCTTGTATACACTGGTTCTGTTGATCCATAAGGTATATCACCGTAATATACTACAGTGTGCACGGATCATTGTCAAAGCTAGAACAGAAGTTGTTTCACTAATGTTTACAACCAAACCTAAACGGCAGCCAACTTGCCAACCACAAGAGATTCTCAATTACACTGACAGTTATATTAATTACTGGTGGTTATATTACCACAAACTTTCACAATTGGTCTATTTTTTTATTATTATATTCCCTATTGATCACTTATGTTCTTATGGTCATTATGAATTTCCAGAAAATGGTGTCTTGTTGATTTCACAGAATTAGCCATTGTAATATTTTTTTTACATTTTTAGAGACTGAAACGTGACTTTTTTTTTTTTGCTCACAGCTGGTAGGTAATTTGCAGTATCATTACGTCGTGTGAATGTAAAGTAATAACGCTAGGTTAGAGGAATGCGCAACCCAAGGAACTTTGTATTTTCATCTCAAATACATTTGAAGCCCTCGCCCAACTCTGCTATTTCAATAAAATATGTTTCTGAAGTATTTAACACATCGCGCTAAATAAAAGAAAATATCCTTAAAGACATGTTGCATCATTATCAAAAAAAAAATCTTAAGTGTGACAGATGTGGAAAACCAAGACCATATGAAAGGTGAAAATTCCTTAGCTATAGGTGTTTTATATATGCATGTCATTTACTAATAACAATTATATCATTGCTTGCAAACTGGAAGACATCCTGCAAATGCACTCTTCTTTTTACGAATTGGGGGTTCAATTATAGGACTACTGTTGTCCGAACCCAAAAAAAATAAAAAATTGGTGGATCATTACTTCCTTTCACTGATCTATATTTTCATAACATACAATCGCTTGTTTTTAGGGTGTACTAATCTCACGATAAAAAAATATATATATTTTGCCTTTCCAATCTTAAATAAAACCAATAAATTAAGCATGTCATCACAAAGGTCTGAATCCTAATACTTCTGAAAGAGCCATTTTGTTAATAGCAAAAAGCCACTAATATAGACCGAGAAATGAAAATGAAAGGGTTAATCCTGTTAGAAAGTACAGAATAAAAAAAATCCTTTATAAAAAAAAAATTAAAAAAACTTGATGTAAGGAGACAAAAAATAACCATGTGTTAAAAGAAAAACAAGTGCTTTACATCTGCAACTGCTTAACACAACTTTACTGTCTAAATGACTTTGCAACACACTGGACAGATCGAGGTATCTTGGATAATTTTTATTAGAAAACAGTGTTGGTACCACTGCAATGCATCTGTGCATGACGACAGTTTCAATGAGACGGATTTCTAGAATGGATGTCCTAACAGAAAGCAATGTTCTAAAAATGTTCCATCTTTATTCAGTCAAGAGTTATTAGCAGACAATGAGCTTTTATTGCAAACGCAAAGCGCCCTGCATTGCGGTGTATAGAGATGGAAACAAATGGGTTTATTCTGGAAGACGTACAGTAAACTACTTAAAATAAAAAAAAAAGTGGATTTTCTTTTTAAATTTTTATTTACATGGATGTTCTTACCTACATGGCCATTGCGGCTTTCACATTTCTGAATAAGCTGCTGCAATTTCAAGTGGACCCTTTATGTAAATCAATGCTGGTTGTTTTTTTTTTGGGGGGGGGGGGGGAATTTTGGAAGAATGTTTTAAGGATGCACAAGAATAAAACGCTGACTTTGGGGAACATTGCAATAATTTAATAGCTCATTGTGGTTTTATAGGTGTCTGGGAATGGAATGGAGATGTGTCCTGATCCTGTGACAAGAGGTAGGATTCCGGCATTTGGGACAACATTCCAAGACAGAGTCAATGTGATATTCCGATTACCCCTGTAAAAGAAATAAAATGAAGTATTATGAAACCTTATCATTATGCATAATAATTGCACTGTATGGTAGCGTCAACTGATGATAGTGTCCCTAAAATGTCACAGACTCCCAAAGCTGACTGATGGCAATACTGCGATTTAAAATAAAAGTATAATTCATTATATTATGGCGATATTACTATTATAATTGGTATACTGCCCAACTCTAGACTGGAAGCATTTCCTCTAAAACTAATAGTCTGCATATCATTCCCCAATTTGCTTTAAAAAAATAATTCTTACGGATACGCAATATGTAGTTAAGTACCCAATAAACACAAGTTCTATTTATTAATACAGTAAATTGAGAAATACTTGCTAGAAAGCTGCCTTTGTGAATATTGAACAGTTTTCAAATACATACACTTACAAACATATATGAGATGAGGTTTACCAGAACCAGATTAAGTTTGCGATGTAATAAACAACAAATGAAGAACCTTTCAGTTGGAATAGTGAACACCATGTGCTGGGAGGGGCACACAAATCTGTCTCTCATCGACTCTGCATGCAACAAGACACAGCAATGTGTGTAATTATGGGAGGATAACTTCACGGCTTGAGTATGCAAACGCTTCATGAAACACGAACATTTCTCATGCAGGAGTTATAGCACACATGCTCAAGAATGGATATGATTTTTTTTCGCAGTTTTTAATACCTTTTATTGGCTGGCCAAACAATTTGGTCATTTAAAAGGGTTGTCTTAAAAGCATAACTGAAAAGTAGATTAATTTAAAAAAAGATAGTGTTTATGTAAACCAGCAAAATACATCTAGTTTAATAAGTATTTAATATATTCATTAGAAAAATATCCACCAATTTCTCCCATTCCTAAAACAATCAGGGGACATACAAAAAGCGGAGAGCTGTCGTGTGGACATACTTTTAATGTCTTTTTCCATGAATACTTGGTTCAACTTTCAGCCAGTAACTTTGTAATAATAGGTTTCAGGGAACCATAATACAACACCAGTAATACCAAACAATGATAATTAAACACCACCACTTAGGAGTACTTTTGACATCTTGATCTTCTACAGAACTCGTCCTTCTACCACCACAAATCAATCAGAAAAAAATCTGGCGCCAAAGAGTAAACAGACATCAGCTTTTTGTGTCAGCTTTCACCTTATAAATTTGATCTCTTACACTCGCTTCTTGAAGAGTGCACATTTTAATAAAAACAATATATTTTTTCCAGATGCTTACTTCAGACCATTTCCATCGTCAAAGAAAAAATACTTTGATTTCATCTCTTTTAAGGACAACTTTGGATTATCTCCTCGGAGGATGATCTTGTCCCATAGTACAACCTGGTTTAAAGCCTAAAATGAAATCATAAAATTATTCAATATTAATGCGAAGCAGATTTGACTTTGCAATTTATTGTGGAAAAAGAAACATCTATCCAAATATGCAAAAGAGGGATATATGGAGATGTAAAATGTTTGCAAATCCCCAAGTAAATGGTGTTAACCTTGGAAAATTGCGATTGTTTATATCACTTTAGCACCTCATACCAATTTATATGTCCTTTTGTATAAATAGAAGCAGGGAAGATGGAATATTTAAACATCGAAACACATGCAGCCTAAGAAACAGGTCAAGAAACTGCGGGACACCCTAAAGGTTACAGCTTTATCATCTTATCCTATGGAAGGAGGAGTTCTTCCTGGAAAGTTTTCTTTAGGGCATACTACACCTGAAAAGAACCGGAGAACTTGTACTTAAGAAAAGCGAATATCTACAATGTATAAAGTGGATTTTCACATTTTCTAATATTTCTTCTTTCAATAAACGTGCTTAAAAATAAAGTTCTACATAAAGTACTCCAAACCTTCACCTTAGGAGGAAAGACTACCAAAAAAGTATATATATTTTAAGAGCGATCAAATAATTCAGGGGAAAACCAAAACATCCCTTGAACGTCCTTAAAGCAACAAACCTTTGTGAGGTTTGGATTTTATAGTTTGTTTGAGGGCAGTAATGAAAACAAAATAAATCCAATCTGAAGATAGTATCAAGTTTGGGCTATTTTTACAGTCAAACGAGAAGTACTTTGTTAGGGCAAGAAACACTTACAGACGGCGAATTAAATGTTATATTTAAGTGGAGGAGTTTAGGCCATTCTTAAACATCTCGGACTTACATTTATAATACCAAATGTGAACATGTATTTAACAGCAATGCAAGTGTTAAATGTAAATAGCACTAAAATTACTGGTATTGGATTGTGTGTTTCAGAGACCTGCCAGGAATATCAGTGTGGGAGCCAGAGACCAGTAAACCAAGGATGTAAGAGTGAACGCGAGAGGCCTTGTAACAAAGGGAGCCAGTTAAGAAAAATATGTAATAATAATTAGAAAGTGAGAATATACAACAAATCGTTACAAATTACTGATAAGATATACACTGTTGAATGTAAAACTAACAAAGAAATGTATCCCCTCCTCCCTCGGTGGGAAGCATTGAGTCTCCTGAGCTGAACCGCGTTCGTTTCAGCTCCAGGGACCCCCTGCTCCCTGAGATACTTACCTTGGAAGCTGCTGCCGTTATCTCTGTGGAGTTTAAATGTCCTGGTCAGTGGGAGTAACAGGAAACTGCAAGGGGTGACGTCACGGCTTCCTATTGGCCCACAGAACATTCAAGCCACGATTTCGAAAACCCGAACAAGCCCAGGCAGAGCTGCTACCGACACCCCCTTCCGAGGTAAGTATCGCGGGAAACACGGGGTCCCCAGAGTTTAAATTAACGTAGCTCTGCTCTGGAGAACCCTGCTTCAAACCTATATATAAAAAGTTGAAAAACCTCCAGCCAGGAGTGCTGCTTTAACGCTTTTCATTTGCTGAAGTTTAAAAATGGCTACATATATTCTAGTTCTCAACAGTTCTGTATTTTAAATAGAAAATAAAAACAGTTGAAGAACTAAGACTAAACTAAAGTCTAGTGATGGTAGGGCTAGGTTAGAAATTGTGTCTATATAAACACATACTGTATGTACATATTGCCCAACACGCTCCAGCTTGTCGTCTTTGCATCACTTAGGCTTTAAAGCCACGGGCGGTGGTGCTCAGGGCATGCAAATCAGAGCCATGCCAAAGGAAAGCTTGTGTTAAAGCAACAATACAGGTTGCATTTCTTGCTTATTTGTTATAGGTTTGAAGCAGAGAGATCTCTGGAGCTGAACTCCATTAATCACAGCTCTGGCAACCCCTTAATTACAGAGAAACTTACCTCTGTAGGTGCTCCATTGTATCTCTGAAGTTTAAATGTCCAGGTCAGGCGGCTCAACAGGAAGACGCAAAGGATGACATCAGCTTCCTATTGGCCACGTAACCCAGGACATTCAAATATCGCCAGATGTTAGGCACACAAGTTACCTGGCTGAAGAAATGCCGGGAAGGCTACAGAGGTAAGTATCTCTGGAAGCAGGGGGTCCCGGAGCTGAAATGAATGGTGCTCACCACCAGAGACCCCTGCATCAATCACAAAAAAAAAAAAAAAAAAAAAACACACAAAAAAAGAAAAATAACCTGAATTGCTGACTCAAGTATAGTAACGGTTTAGCTCAGCAACCATACATTTTGTTTCTAAATTAAACTGCATGCTATTAATGAATTACCATTGAATTGTGCATACACCAAAGATAACTCCCAAACACAATTTGCTTCTTAAAGCACAGTCCACACCATCAGTAGAGACCAACAGTTGTAAGAGAAAAGTTCATACTTACATTGCTTCTAGTTGAATACTCAGCAGACAAATAAATGAATAGCTGTTTAACATTCCAATCAAATATTGGCTGCAAATGTAAGCTAGTTAAGGAAAACGGTTCAACAGATTTTGCATCAATAACCTTTGCTTTATGCATTTGTAGACACCAAGGCTCTTAAATCAACATGCTGCTTAATGGAAGGTGACAAGCGCTTAAGCTTCGTCCCCGGTGTCAGCACTAAATGCTCTGTGCAGAGTTCAAGGGGGAAAAACGGAGGGGTTGGCGAGACGGGGGCGTGACCATGTCACCCGGCAGGTTCGCCCTCATTGGCTGAACCACCAGGGGGCGTGGCCAGCGCTCCATCACCAGTTCTGAAGACAGTTTTACCGTCTTCAGAAAAATCTGGGCGTGCCGCGCAGCGGCCAAGGTACATAGCAGGCCCAGCCCCATTGAGGGGCGGTTCTTGTCCCTGCAGCGCACACCATAGAGCACACTGCAGCAGGCAGTGGGGACCAAGCCTTAGAAACTTAACAGGCACTTAAATAGCATACAAAGCATCAAATAGCAATCAAAAGCTTTGCAAAGAGGACTACTGTAGAGCAGCATTTTGAACATACATCTTTAAGCCCTTCTTCAATATACTGTGAATCTGCTTCCCAGCGCTGGAGAAGATTTTAGTCCCATTTGTTGGAAAGGAGCCAAGCTCTACCAGGAAGGAGAAACCACTTTTCAAGCTTCGACTCTTGTTCCCTCATTTTGTCCATAAAGTCCACTATGAATCACCTTAAATCTAGAAATATGTTCGTAGAACTCCTCTGCAAGAATGTAATTTTGCAAAACAGAAATATCAACTTTAAAAACGATAAATAAGTGTGTGCCTTATTTGTGACTAAATGAAATTCCAAATGATCAGCAGAATGCATTGCTAAGCTACAAACAATGTACAAAGAGAAGAAAGCAGCGCTAGCCACTAAACCTATTTAAGGGGTGTAATATACAAAATGTGATTATGACTTAAGTATAAAACTTATAAAGTGAAACACATCAACAGTTCCTATTGTGGTTGGTGTTCCATGTACGTGGAGATATACTTAAGTCCAGCTGCCAAAGTCCAAAGAGAGTAGTTCCACGTCCCTCCAGAAACAGGTTACAGAGAAAAAAAAACAAAATGATGTCCTCCGGCGCACAGAATCGGGTGGTAATATCAGACATGGAAAAAACAGAAAACATAACAGTATTTACTGTAGTAAATTGACCAAGCGTCCACTAAATAATCGTAGGACACTTACACAATATGTAGTTTGTTGTGTCTCAGATCTGTGTGTGTGTGTATCTCAGAAAAAAAAGAAGAGAAAAAACATGGCATAATAAAGTTTAATAAAAATAGACTGGCATAAAACAGTAAATGCACTCACAAACAGCTCTTGCACATTGGCGTTGTGAATAGCTTTCCAGCATGTGACTGCTTAATCCTCCTTCACTTGGACCACACATAGTAGGGATCCGCGGGGTCTCCGTCACTAGACCTCCTTTACCTGTCACTGCCCGCTGTCCTCGCCTCTTTAGATGGAACTGAAAGGGTTAAAGCTTTTCTCCCTCTCAGCTCGTGCACTGCCGGTGTAGAGCAGAGTAGCAGCGGTCCTCTCCAGTAGCGAGCCTGCGTCCTACACACAGATGCACGCCGGAATCGGCAGCGTGAGAATGGATTCTGGAGTCTGCGCAGTGGCCACTGTGTCATGTGGTTTACTGAGAAGTGAGGGGAGGATTAAGCAGTCACATGCTGGAAAGCTATTCACAACGCCAATGTGCAAGAGCTGTTTGTGAGTGCATTTACTGTTTGATGCCAGTCAACTTTTATTAAAGTTTATTATGCCATGTTTTTCCTCTTCTATTTTTTCCGAGATACTGTTATCACCTAAGAATCTGGGAGCAGTGTCCTGTATACAGATCTGAGACACAACAAACTACATATTGCTTAAGTGTCCTACGATTATTTAGTGGATGCTTGGTCACGTAACTGGTCAGTAAATATTGTTATGTTTTTTGTTTTTTCCATGTCTGATATTACCACCTGAGTCTACTCTCCAGAGGACATATCTTTTTTTCTACAAACAATGCACGATTTAAATAAAACGCCAAGAAACATTCACTTGGAAACATGTATCCTGAAAGTATATTCCTCTATCACGAAAAAACTGCCATCTATCCATTTAGTTGCAGGCCATTCCTTCTTTTGTCCAGTACTGTTTAGATAGAAAAATGATTTGCTTTCTTTCATCTTGCATTGTATCTACAGAACTCACTGTAGACTCACTGCCTGCAAGGGCCCAGTGCAAATCAGTTAGCCATTTAGAATAGAAACAACAATAGCCATTGAAAGAAGGTTCCCACCAGACGAGGTGAAGAAAATAGGGACGTGGCATTCAGACAGGTACAAGTCCTATATTAGGTTAGAGCAGAATGACACAGACTAAAATAACTAGGGTGTAGGTGTATGGTGCTTTGGCAAGACTAACAGACATCTATTTCCTCTCCCAATGTGCAGCGCAGGTTAAACACCCAAGTTGTGGCTGGTGGGACACTCGTACATACACTGGGCCGGTAAACTAGCGCAAGACAACAGTAGTGTCTACAATTCGGACCACCACATGAAATAATGTAGAGGATTTGGCAGGAAATAAGAGATGTGTGTTGGGAACACTAACTGCCAACACGTATGCTTACAGATGTAACAAGACCACCCATTGCCGGTATCGTGGCCAGCCACGGTCACGTGACTTGTGGTTGTGGCACCGGAGAATTAATGCTGTGGGGGGTTCCATTCAGAAGCAGGATGCCCCCAAAGTGTGATCACCGTATCCAGCACAGCAGACTTTTCCTTCTTCGACCGTGGCACCAGAGACTTTTATTGCTACATCTGTTTTATTTGAGATCGTACAGGAGGGACAGCCCTAACTCCTTTACTGGATTGGGACATATAGTCCCAGTCGTGTCGACATGACCAAATCACCACCGGTGTTCAGCTGCAGACTCTGCTGCCGGAATCCCCGCTGCCGGCCACTTCCAGACTCCGCTGCCGGAATCCCCGCTGCCGGCCACTTCTAAGGCAAGTTTAATTACCGTTTAGGGTAAGGTGTTAATTTAAGGGGTTTTAGTGCTTGGGGCAAGGGGTTTAGGCACTTACCTTAGGGGTGAAATGACCGTCGGCAGCAGGTTCTAGCAGTGGGGCGAGACTCAGCAAAGCGCCTGCGGTTATTTGGTCGTGGCGAAACATCCACGACTAAATTTCTTAAGACCTCTCCTTTATTGCCAAAGAGACCTGTAATTTATTACAAACTGCAATATGTTGCAGATCCCGCTGCAAAGCAAAATAAGAAATTTATACATAGGACATATCGATCCCCTTCTTAGACCGTCCTCTGAGCAACCCTACTGTATGCTCACCAACAATATATAAACTCAGTGTAATGCGTATTCAACCCGTGCTCGGCTTTACTGCTATGGTGGCCCATATAGCCCACATATTAGACCACTTTTGTTTATTTTGAAACTAAAGAGGCTTGATAACTCCAGACTTAAACTTCATAAAATTATATTAATATACTAAGGCGTGTTGTTGCATTGAAACGTTGGGTCTAATAAAACTGTTAATCAGGTGTTGATGGACCTATTTTTGTTTAGCCTTTCCAGATTTGAGAACCCAGGTCTTTTGTCTACGCAGTCGTGTGACTATGTTTGAGGAAACAGAGCGATCGTCGAGATATATTTCTCTGCCTTCAGTCTACACCTCACTGTATACAGTATGTTTACAGGGAGATACCACCCATTTTGAAGCAATTTAAAAGTATCTCCATGATCTAGGACAGGGGTGCGATGAGCTTAGAGGCCCCATGCTCTTCCCCACATTTAAATAAAATGCCGGGGGAGCATGCGAGGCCTCTGTATAGCGCTTACCTTGTGTCCTGGCAGCTTCTGGCAACGAGACGTCACATGACGACAAAGATGCCGGAGAAAAGGTAAGGGGGAGCGCGATGGGAGGGAGGGGGAGGGGGGAGAGCAGGCAGGGGGGCAAACAAAAATGTTTGCGCATCCCTGTTCTAGGATGTCAAGATTAGGACAAAAAACATTTTATTGACAGGTGCATAGAACTATTTAGACGAAAGGTAAATTCCAGCAATAAACCTTCTGCACTGTTATAAGAAAATATAACATTGGGTTTCATTCTCACGTCTTTTCAGTGGGACAACTATTGTATATCAGAAGTAAGATACTGTATGAACATGGAGCAGGAAAAAAAACATTAAGTTCAGTTATCTTCATAAAGGATATCTGCATTTATATCGAACGTGATGAATCCAAGATCACTTCTTTCCCTCGGGCCAGTGAAATCTTCAACATTTTCTCTGAAAAACAAGTTTATACAATGTTACACCGTGTAGGCTACTTCTAGCACATAAAAATACTACAAAGAAATATATACACGCACACACTCGTGTTCAAGAAATATCCGAACCACCCCTATCTTTCCCCCAAAAGTGGCCTTTATCATGGAAGCCTTGCTAGTATATTGTAATGTCAGATGTGTAAAACATCCAAAAGGGTTAAAAAATAAATTAGGAAAATTGCACACATGAAAATGAAAGTAACCGAATTTGAAACGGTACTTTAATAAAAAGTGCTGACCATGTATGTTTTCAGGAAAGTACATACTACAGTAGAGTCTACGGCACTATGAATACTGAATTCTACGTTTTGGTGCCTGAGACACAGAAGGTTACACTGAGCATTACACACATCTTCTCATTACATAGGCACAGAATGTATTCACTTATGAGCTGCACTGCTACTATAACAATGCAATTAGGAAACCCAATCAAGACAGGACAATGTTCATTTGCAGTATATAGTGATGTTTCAAAACGATTTAAAAACCTAACGAAAAACTTTAAAAACAGGGGTTTTCTACTCGTTAGAAAACTTAGGCGTGCATTGTTAATCCCTTAATAATTGTTACTTTGTGCAACACCAGTCCACTTCAACTATGTGACAAAGTACTGTTGTGATGATATGGATTTACATAAACAAACAGCTTTTTATATTACATATAATTTATAATACTGCAATAAGCCATTGCATATGTATATTAAACTGAAAAATATGATAACGTAAAATGATTGAATACAGCAGGGTAAAATATTCACCATTCATACACATTTCACAGCGAGCCCCTAACAACTTTCCACAGAACCCCCAAGTACAAATTGAAAGCCATTGTTCATGGGGAAATACAAGTTTTATATCGTTTCCTGAAATAAACATTTGTAGTTAAGAAATGTTTGCATACAGACACTACCCCCCGAATGTCGCTTCGTAAAGTTCCATCACTGTTCACCGTCAAATAGGCACAGCAAAAAATATGTAGACAAATTGTTAGTAAAAAGTTGAATTTCCCTTTGCTCGTAGTATAGATTGTTTTTAGATTGATTACTGTACATTTGCACGACTATACATTATACCATTTTATTTGTAAATGAAAGATCAGGTATGTGTGGGAGATTCCCCTCAGGCATGTAAAAAAAGGAAATAAAACAACATAGTGCAAATGTGTAATAAACAAATGAACTAATAATACACGGATGAATACCCACTCACGTGGTGAAAGTGTAAATCAAGTGATTGCAGATTTCTGATCTGGAGCAGATTTAAGGCAGGACCTGTTTTTGTTGCCTATGTCTAAGATTGTTGAGAAACACCCTTATTTTTTGAATCAATTAATTATCACTAGGTGATTTGGATTTGATCTTATTTTCTTTGTTGCATGTGTGAAAGATTGCAAATTTGCCTCACAGTAGGCGGCAGTTAAAATATACTGTAAAAAATGAGTGCACATTAATGCTGTGCTTTTAAAACCGCAATCCCGGCCGCTCGCTTTAATTAATTTATATCCCTTTTTTCATTTTATTGTTATAAAGATTGGGAATGTGAAATTGATCAGTACCTTAACCAGCAAGTATCTCAGAAACCAGGAGGTCCCCAGAGCTGAATACAGCATGTTCAGCTCCGGAACCCACTAGTTCCCATCCTTTAAAAGTGGGAGCAAATTGCGGGATCTGCACTTTAATGATGAAACAACCTTATACTGTACATTCATACTGTACATTCAGTAAAGCCAGCCCATGCATGCTGAGAGGCTCTCTATATCGTTCTGTGTAGTGGAATCCCAATGCCCTCCCACTGTCTCTGTACGTTCTGCCTACCAATTAGATTGTAAGCTCCTCAGAGCAGGGACTATCCTCTTCCTAAATGTTACTTTTATGTCTGAAGCACTTAATCCCATGACCTGTTATTTATATGATTGTCACGTATTACTACTGTGAAGCGCTATGTACATTAATGGCGCTATATAAAGACACACAATACATACATTATCTATTACTTTAAAAACATGCTATACCAATGAGGTTTTGATATCGAGAGTCCCTCACTGTGCAGATGCTGTGTTCAGATCCTGGTTTCGTTGTGAAGTAAACAAAACAAGGTCCCTCTTTCTTTGGGAGCAAGCTCTGTCACAAGCAGGATCAGCTCAGCTTGGTACTAATGCACAGGGCCTTGGGCTCACAGATCGTTGTTTTGCTATGCAGCTGCAGGAGGAGCAGTTGTGATATTTGAGCAGAGCTGGCTGTCGTGCTGCTTTCTCATTGGACAAAGCAAATTGAATGAGTGGAAATTGAACACTGGAAGATGTGCGCAGCTAAGCCTATTGCACAGAGGTGCAATTACAGCACAGCAGCAATGCAACAACCAAGAGATTGTTATATTTAATCTGGGTGCATAAAAAGTACAAGGCGACGTGTTGTCCCAATACTCTGCAAGTGCTGCCTTCTAAGGTTGTGCTGAAATTCCAGGCCACGTGAAGCCGATAGTAAGTATAACATCGCAGACCGCGCCACCGAGAATACTCAATTATTGCTCTCTTAGGTTAACGAAGTTTAGTGAATATAGGCATAAAATGACAATAACCCTCAGTCAATTCATTAATAGCAACAGTCTATTCACCAAATCAAATATTGTGATGTTAACCAGATATTATGCACGTAGAAAGAATATGTCTTTTTAACGCCTGTTATTCCTCAAGACATGCAAATGAGCTCATTACAGCCTATATGACATTCACCCCTATTTACTAAGCTCCATTAACCCTTTGCATGCTGGAGGGGTCGCAGTAAGAGAGTACCCTGCCCTTCTATGACAGCAATCACATAAAAGTGATGTCCCCAATAATGCGAACGGAAGGAGTCTCCTCTTTCATTCCTTGTCGAGTCAGGTTACGTTCAGCCCTCCATAGCAGCAGAGCCAGACCTGCTCTAGAAGCGCGCAAAAAGCCCAGGACATATCATAGCTACTACGTCATGGTGCTCCTGGCGTGCCAGACCTCATGACGTGGTAGCTAAGTCACGAGGCACTTCAGGGGTTACGGATAATGTCATGAGACCAATTTAGTACAGGGCCCATTTACTTATATACCTCCAAATAGTGGAAGGTAATTTATTAAAAATACACACAAACTCTGAGGGGATCCAACCCCACCTCAGAACAGCTGTGCAACTGGACGGCTAAGTACTACCCAGGAGAACACCTAATGGTGACTAAACCCTAAGCTGCACAGTATACAAATACAGTAAAATTTATATAAAAACACATGAAAGAAAAAAACAAACATGAAAACAACCTATCAACAGATTTGTATAGAAACCGCCATAAGGTTGGGCACTGGCAAGGGGAAACGGACACTCACACTGAGACAGTCAGCAGACTCGCGGTGGCTGCACAGGATCCGGATCTCAGCACCGCGGAGATGGAAAAAAACGCTGCTGTCTCCTGCAGGCTCCGTCTCAGCTTACCTGCATACACGCGCAGGATGACCTGTCCGGATCCTGTGCAGCCACCGCGAGTCTGCTGACTGTCTCAGTGTGAGTGTCCGTTTCCCCTTGCCAGTGCCCAACCTTATGGCGGTTTCTATACAAATCTGTTGATAGGTTGTTTTCATGTTTGTTTTTTTCTTTCATGTGTTTTTATATAAATTTTACTGTATTTGTATACTGTGCAGCTTAGGGTTTAGTCACCATTAGGTGTTCTCCTGGGTAGTACTTAGCCGTCCAGTTGCACAGCTGTTCTGAGGTGGGGTTGGATCCCCTCAGAGTTTGTGTGTATTTTTAATAAATTACCTTCCACTAATCCCTGGTGCGCATTTGTGCATTTTTTATTATCTTGTATTTCAGGGTGCCCTCCTCCCTTTTTAAGGGGGGTTCACCTAGATTTGAGAGTTTCTGGGGAGACGCTTTATGTACATGCTGCAAAGGGATCATCCACACCATCATACAACACGAGCGCTGAATATCCTGTTTTTTATACCTCCAAATAGATTATCCTATGCTCCATGTGGCGAGATACCTGGGAAATATGCAAAGGTCATTAATTTGAATACATTTGACATATTTTGGATTTGCATATTCAGCTCTCTCAACAAATGAAGCATGTGTTCCTTTATTTGGAGGTAAATAAATGTGCCCTTAATAGATTGGTCAGTTTTTATGTCTGAGCACCATCTCAGTGTCTGGCAAGGAGTAACAGTTCATATTAGCCAGTGTACTGTGGGTAAGAAAGCCCTAATGATACCTATAGTGTTGCTTGCCACTTTAATCTGCATAGGTCTAACGAGCAGGTGGAGCAGGTACATGAGGAACAGAAAGTAGCCCTTCTCATGGAATGAACTACTATAGATTCCACAAGGGTGTCGCTTTCTGTGCTTCATGGCTGAGTAACGGCAAGATTTATATAATGCTGCGTTATTTGAAGTAATGTTGCATTAACTGTATGCCAATAAGTTCAATTATGGCTGTTCATTTTGCATATACTTACCATAGCTAACAAGATGTTCACACAGAACAAAAAAGCCACTCCTTTCATATTTGCCCTGATTTAACAGGCAGCAAAAATTCCCAGGCACCTGGTAACCTACAATTCCTACCCGGCTCCTGTGCGCAGTAATGACCGACCTGTCAATAATGCCACAACCGACAAGAGCGCTCCCAGCAATAGCAAAGCCGAATCCGTTGCCCTGGGACCAGCAGTTGCGGTGATTGACAGGTCAAGTCACTGCCACGCCACTCAGTAAAAAGAGCGGGAGGCAGAGGGCGCACAAAAGCTTGGGGCTGTGCTAGTGCGGTCTAGGACGTCTGTGCATGACATGACAAGCCAAGCCAACAACTTGATGTTTAAATGTACTGTGTGGGACCGCTACACTGCCTAGACAAGCCGATCCGATGCGCCATCTATAAATATCCCGTGGGACATTTACAGATGGCGCGTCGGAACGGCATGTCTAGGCAGTGTAGCGGTCCCACGATGTACATTTAAACATCCAGTTGTCTGAGCGGCATACCTGGCTCGGCTTGCTGGGTCAGGTGCGCGGCGGACTGGACATCGCGGCAAAGTGTCCCGCAGCGATGTGTCCCGGTGGCCGAACGCCAGCTGCGTTTTGGTCACAGTAAAATGTCCCATTCCAGAGCTGGTCGGAAGCCTCCTGTACTCTGCCCGTCCCTGCTCTCAATGCACCGTGACGGGGATGAGTGAGAGTGAGACAGTGTGTCACACACACAGTGACAAAGCAGTAAAGGGGAGAAGCTGGAACACCAACCTCTCCACCCCCCAGGCCGTACAAAACGCTGGCTTCTGAGAACTCTGACTGTATTTTATATGTTTTGCCACCCCTAACAGGGGTTAGTAAATCAAGGCTTTAGAGCACTCAGATTGCCCTATTGCAACCTGGGACAGCATCAATTGGTGGAACTGGCCTCCCACTAAATTCCCCATAACAATTTCAACAGCAATTAGGCCTCACTACCCATGTCTATGCTATCTTTCAGAGCTGCCCATTTCCAGGAATTTCATTTATCACCTTTTCGATAACAAAAGAAGCTGGAACACGGGGTTCACCTAAAAAAAACTACAGGCCAGCATAAACCTATTCATTTAAAAGACATTACAAAGAACGAAGTAAAACATGTAACATTTCAACAGGTTTATAGAAGATTAAAGTGAATTTTCAAAAATAGATGTACTGAGTAAAAAGAATTTAGCGAAGTTATTAATCTCTGGTTGAAAATCAAATCCACAATTATGCCAGACGTCGAATGTAGTTTATTAACAAAGTCCAATCTAATAAATGAATAGGGTGCTTTTATCAAGAGCGCAGCATTTAGCATAGCCAGAGCAAACATCTTTCTATAACTTCATGTGCGCATTAACATGTATCCCACTGTAATAACATATAGGTAAGCTAACCTAAATTGTGGCAACTGCTCTATTGGCCAGAACTGTTAATCAATCGGACAGTGGTGCAAAGTGCACAAGTTAAGAACGGAATGGAAATTAAGAAAGCAAACGCCAGGAATTAATATCTTCCCTATGTTTGTGTTATATCAACACAAATACAATTTCGGTGTTGGAAGTCAAAATATGTTCGCACAAGAGTGACAAACCCCGGTCCTCAAAGGCCAACATCATCTCAGGATATCCCTGCTTCAGCATAGGTGGCTCAGTCGTAGACTGACGTAAAACAGTGGTAGACTGAGGCACATGTGCTGAAGCAGGGATATCATGAAAACCTGACCTGTCGGTGGCCCTTGAGGACTGGAGTTACCCAACCCAGCGCTAGCATATAATATAACTAAGTCCACTATAGAGCTCAATAATGCCAGAGGTGACATTACTCATGAAGAAGAAAGCAGAGGATTGGTGGGACAGTGGACCCATAAAAAAAAAAAAGTATAATGGATCTCACCAGCAGCAGCAAAAAAAAAAAAAAAAAAAAAAGAAGATTAAATGACATAATTAAAAACATGAAACAAGTAAAAACGGACAAAAGAAAATCTCCCATGCACTTCACATCCAAATGGTGCTTTTTCAAGGAGTAACATTACTCATGTTGAACTGCACATTTACAAACAAGCTTAATCATCTTTCACTACCATATGTTGCTGTATCATGAAAAAATATTGTTATGGCTTCCTGGTTTTAAAAATAAATGACTGCTCCGATTGCCTCCGGAGCTCACTGAAGTAATTTAGAGATTCTCCAACAGTGCGCTTTCTCCAACTTTTGTGGTAGCCCCCAAAGTCTTCAAACTTCACTCCATGCTGCTCGCTACTCACCATTCTAAGTATAATACTCTAAATGTGTGCCTATGTATATACAACTATATTGACCAACAGAGTTAAGTGTTATATTAATAACAATGAAGTGGTTCACAATATGAAAAAGTTTGAGAAGCCGTGAGCCACCGCAGGGTGCCTAAAATTATTCAAACAAGATTTCATAAGCTCACAAAAATGTGTAGGCGACAGTTCACTAATGTAATGCAAAAGTATTAACCAACATTTTCCCTCAACCAAATTGCTGGGTCTATTGCTAGAATTATTTTTCGAAGCGGGAAGGACCACCCTTTCCAAAGGCATCTGTGTATAGTGGTACTTTCTGCATTTTACATTGTGTTGTGCGGAACTTCTTTACCATGTAGTAATTATTTAGCTGTACTCCGTATGAAGTAAAGCCTGAGCTACTTTACATGTCACCTGTGTTTACATTGTAGGATTGACCTCCCCACCTCCATGCTCGTATGTATACGTTGTATATAGCATCAACAATGGGCACTGCAAGATAGAAAAATGAGGCGGGCAGTAGGTGTAAAAAATTAATCTTCTTTATTGGACATAATAGCCAAAAATAAAAATAGCACAGAAATCCTCCGACGCGTTTCTCGCCTCTTGGGTGCTTTATCAATGATTTATCTTTGATAAAGCGCCACGGAGGCGGGAAACGCGTCGGAGGATTTCTGTGCTATATCTAATTTTGGCTATTATGCCCAATAAAGAAGATTAATTTTCTACACCTACTGCAAGCCTCATTTTTTCTATCTAGCAGTGCCCATTCCTTTCCCTTTCAACTTTACTCATCTATGGACTGTGAGCACGCAAGGAACAGATTGCCGGGATGCGAGTATACCCCTGGACACCATTAATTATTTTTGATGTTTTGTAGCCAGTGTGGTGCTTAGACATAAACCGCTTAGCTTTTACGGAACTGCATGACCTGACACCAGAGGAGGGTGTCTCCCACATTGATGTCCCGACGGAGCAGACAAGCGTAGAGACGTGCAGTGATATGCTGCTTATTCCAGGAGTGTGGGGAGTAGCGGTGCAGTGTGTGTGAGATCCCAAGAGCCACGGTCCACGCGCCATACTCGACCGAGAGAACGGCACATCCCAGGACCCACTTGCTTTTGTTCCGGGTAGTGGTGAGTGAAGCAAGCCTCACGTGAGACGGGACAAGACCGTAAAAGTGGAGGCGGAGGTTACCAGAGACACGGAGCTCAGCCTTACTTCATTCAGGTCAGCTGCACTCGTCCCCACACATATGCATCCTGGACTTATCAATGGATTATATCTTTGTCGGCACCACACACAGATATAGGCTACTAAATATCTGTTCCTACCATATTCAATTGTTTATTCATTGGACCCACACACCCTGCACTATATTAGAGCACACGTGAGATTCATCTCATTTACTTCTAATAGCATCAACAATGTATGCAGAACTTTACAAAATTACAGGGTATATTTAGTGACTAACAATGGGGATAAGTGCCACAGGTAAAGAACAACATAGGGCAGGGGCGCCCAAACTTTTTTTGCGGCGCTCCCCGCCTTAACTTCTCCGTTGCCGCCTCCCACCCCCCCTCCTTACCTCGTGCGGCGTCAAATGAGGCAGCAGGGTCGTGCGGTGTCACGTGACCCGGGGCGTCATTTGAGGTCACATGACCATAGCAACCGTTACGTCACATGACGCCGCGTTGCCATAGTCATGTGTGCTGAAGCCGGCAGAATCCTGGTATGTAGAGGCCACGCACGGTCCCCTGGCATTTAAATGCCTGGGGGGAGAGCGCAGGACCTCTGCAACCGCCTGTGCGCCCCAGTTTGTGCACCGCTGACATACAGAGGGCAAAGTGAGACACTACCCTAAAGAAAATACAATATTAGTGGTATATACATATTCTCCCCCCCCCAAAGTACTCACAGCATCACGCGGGACACAGATATGTTGACGGGCACGACCCGGTCCTTGAAAGCGGTGGTGATGAAGCAGCCGAAGGTCAGTGCGGCCATAACGCTCAGGGAGAAGGCGAATAGAGAGTTAGCCCGGGACAGCGCTGTGTTCATTGTGGAGGAGGAAGAGGAGGGAGGGGACCCACGAGATAAATGGTGTGACCAGGGAGGGCCCTGCAGAGGACACAGGGATGTGAGGGATATGGTGGGGGGGGGGGGGGTCTTACAGAGAATAAGATCCCTGCAGAGGATCTCCCAGGCAGGTGTGAAGAGAGAGGCTCTTCAGGCACCGAGGTAAGAGAGAGGCTCTGCAGGCACAGGGGTAAGAGAGAGGCTCTGCAGGCACCGAGGTAAGAGAGAGGATCTGCAGGCACAGGGGTAAGAGAGGCTCTGCAGACACAGGGGTAAGAGAGAGGCTCTGCAGGCACCGAGGTAAGAGAGAGGCTCTGCAGACACGGGGGTAAGAGAGAGGCTCTGCAGGCACGGGGGTAAGAGAGAGGCTCTGCAGGCACCGAGGTAAGAGAGAGGATCTGCAGGCACAGGGGTAAGAGAGAGGCTCTGCAGACACAGGGGTAAGAGAGAGGCTCTGCAGGCACCGAGGTAAGGGAGAGGCTCTGCAGACACAGGGGTAAGAGAGAGGCTCTGCAGGCACCGAGGTAAGGGAGAGGCTCTGCAGGCACCGAGGTAAGAGAGAGGCTCTGCAGGCACAGGGGTAAGAGAGAGGCTCTGCAGGCACAGGGGTAAGATGTGACTGTGCTGGAGATTAAAGCGAATGCAGGAGAATAGGATCTGTCAGGTGAGGGGAATCGCTGCGCTTGCAAGGACAGGGGGGACTTCCTGCTAGTGACTCTCACACAGGAAGCTGCCGTTAGCGCTGAGCTGTCTGTCGGCCCCGGACTGCTGAGTACACAGCTCCCGCTTCCGGGGGAGGACACCGGAAGTGCACTGCAGCGGCCGTACACAGGAACAGGCAGGGCGCAGGAACTCACACGTGGTGTACGGGAAGAGACCAGAGCCATAGAGGGGAGGGGAGAACCACGTGACTAGAACGCAAGCGGCCATCTTTGATTCTGGAAAAAAGCCCACACACTGACTCTCTCTGTCTTGAAAGAGCAAATTAAAATATTATGCTTAGCCCCGCCATACAAGTAGAGATAGTGATTTTGTATAGGGATGCAAGGTCAAGGAGCATAAGGTAACGACGGGCTCTCTCACATGGTTGGCAAACGTGGACACTCAGCTGTGTGTATCTAAGCCTGCTATCCATGTTTAATTATTTATTTATTGATTTATTTGTGTCTCATGATCTATTTATTACACTAAGCGGTTTCATAATGTATACGGACCAAATTGGGAAATGTACAGATTTCCTATGACCGAGTATTGTTCCTCAGCAGCTATCTGCAGTGTGATGAGTCAGTGATCCTGGGGCCAGGATAACCGCAACTGGGAGGGATTACTTTTCTTGCAGTGTGCGGGTGTCATAGTTCCCTTTGGTGGGATATATTGTGTGATTGTGCACATTCTATCCAATGGAAGCTCCACGATACTCTGAGTTAACATGGGGTATGTTGTTATCTGGGGCATCAATGTCACACTGCCTCTTTAGGTTCCTGCACATTTCCCACTTTCCCTGCCACTTAAACCTTTCAGACGAGACTGGAAAATAGGGAGGCCATAACCACATACACCAACTTCCCCCTCTATACCAATTGCCAAATAGGGTGAGTTGGGTGTATCTTGAGCCGAGATAATGGCCCTAAGGCCGCGCTTATAGTGCCGGCGACGCAACGTCGCCCGAAAACAAATACATTGCCGCCGCCGCGTGCGCTTATACTAAGCGCGAATGCGATGGAGACGTCGCAAAAACTGGTAGCCAGCAAAATTTGATTTTTCAAGGTCTGTCGCCTCATGTGACAGCCCTTGAACCAATTAAATGGCCGGAAACCCGCGATGCCGCTGCCCGGCGAAATATAACTTTCGCCTGTGGTGACGGGTGACGTCACCCGACGTGTCGCCATCGACGGCACTATACGCGCGGCCTAAGGCTGCGTCCACTGTGCCGCTGACCGTGCTCATGCTTGAGAGTGGTGACGTCACCAACTCTCCAAGCATGAGCGTTCAGCGCACCTGAAACACAATTTTATCTGTCTCGGCAAGTGCCCGTGAGCGTACGGGGGTGCGCGCTCCACGTGACCGTGGCCGGACAGATAAAAATGCATTGTGCTGACCGCGCTAAGCACCAAGCGTGGTCAGCGGCACAGTGGACTCAGCCTTATTCTATAAAGTGAGAGAACCTATCCCTATTGACTAATTGACTTTAATGGGGCTTTCCTTGCTATAGTATGTATGTCTTTATTTATATAGCACCATTAATGTACATAGCGCTTCACAGCAGTAATACACGTGACAGTCGTATAAATAACAGATCATAGGAATAAGTGCTTCCGACATAGAAGTAACATTTAGGAAAAGGAGTCCCTGCTCCAAAGAGCTTACAATCTAATTAGTGGGCACATTTGCAGCCTTATCATCTTGGGGCTTTATAGCACCACCAAAGCGTTCTGTTTGCTCCACAATGACATGATCTTTGTGCACTTGCCTTCTTCTCCTAGAGATAGAAAAATGCACATTTGTATACATGTAGTTACATTACATACAGGAATAAAGAGTACAATCACACCATATCTATCAATTTCAATACCAATAAAAAACATAGTTGCTGGCCCTTCTGATTGATCAATCGCTAAAGGAACCCCAAAGCGTTTAAGTGCTTTGTCAAAACATTGAATTAAACAAAAATAAACATCTGTACCCTTAGGACCAAAAAAAACATACAAAATAATCTAAATATTCTAGGGTGCTGGTAAAACCCGAATCAACCGAACTACCGATTTTAAAAAGGACAAGCTTTCGAGAGTACTCTTCCTCAGGTTAGCAATACCTGAGGGAGAGAGAGAGAACTCTCAAAAACTTGTATTATAATATCAATTGTTAGTCCAAATAAAAAAAGGTGTCAACTAATACTGAAGTACTTATTTACTGGTAGGACTTAAATTCTTTGGAGGTGGGAGGGACGGCGTCTGTTCTTAGGCCCGGACCATGATGCCTTCGCGCGTGGGAAAGCGGGTGCTTTCCCTGGCCATGGTCGACAGGCCGTGTGGGGCGTGCCTGGGGGCGTCACAGAGCTGGTTCGCCCTCATTGGGCGAACTGCGTACATGATCGGCCTGTCGCGCCAAGAAATCAGTTTTAACTGATTTCTTGCACAATGCGCGCATCCACCCGCACGCCGCATGGACGCGAACACTGCCTTAAGGCAGTCTGTTCGCTCAGCATGCACGGTCTGTGCTACCATGGCCCCAGCCTTACCCGTCCATCTCACTTGTGAGAATTCTCCAGTTGCTATTACGTCAGATCGAGAAGCTTGAGCTGGAGAACAGGCTCCTGTCGTTAAGAAAAGCTGCACCCACAACCATTCAGAGCCATGAGTCTTCCTAATTTCCAAAGAAACCAAAACCGCACTCTTAAGTGACGTGTCATCTCTTTTTAATTGTTTGAAGAAGTGTAAGCTGTCTCCATTCTTCTCCCAGTCAGGAGTCAAGGGATGTGTTGAAGTTTGACTTTGAAGAACTTGGTATGAAATATGGTAATATATATATATATATATATATATATATATATATATATATATATATATATACATGTAGAGGTATCAGTACCGTGTTAGCCGAGCTTCAATAATCAAAAAATAAATAGATGATACCGTTCTGTGGCTAACGAAATGCTTTTATTTGTGCGAGCTTTCGAGATACACTGATCTCTTCTTCCGGCGATGTTACAATGAATGAAGCAAGGATTACTTAAAAACAGTGTCTCTTGGAATGTTATCTGTGCTGGTCCTTCCCCCGGTGTGGATGAGATTTATGGCTGGAGGTGTCAAAGGGTAACTGAAAGCAAGTGAAGAAAGAGTGTGTATGTGTATCAGTGTGAATAAAAATGAATGGAGAGCCCACAGTATAAACAGTGCTCTACACATGGTGTATTTATATATATATAAATCTTACTATATAAAATCGAAAGGTTGGTGCTAGCTGCGGTGAATCTGATTGTTCCTCAGCCTCTGGCCAATCAGATTGGTGGGTCTGACGTCACCCAACTGCCACTCTCTTCCCCCTCGGCCACACACCCACACACACACACACACGTCCTCTCCCCCCCCCCCCCCCCATCACACTCACCTCCCTCCCCGGCGCTCACTCACCTCCCTCCCCGGCGCTCACTCACCTCCCTCCCCGGCACTCACTCACCTCCCTCCCCGGTGCTCAGTCACCTCCCTCCCCGGCGCGCACTCACCTCTCTCCCCGGCGCTCACTCACCTCCCTCCTCGGCGCTCACTTCCCTCCCTCCCGGGCGGGGGGACAGGCAGTGGGCAGGCAGCCTGCAGCTGCGTCGTGGCGCCGAGTGCCAAAGATGGCGGCGCCCGGAAGGAGAGGTGACATATCTGTGTGTGTGTGGGACACTGTGTGTGTGGGACACTGTGTGTGTGTCAGACACTAGGGTGGAGACCGGAGCTGCGCATGGGGGGGGGGGAGGAGCCGAGAGAGGGGGGAGCGGAGAAACATACAGGGGGAGTGGAGAGGAGGGACCCGGAATATTTTAAGCAACCCACCCCTCCTGTCCACTGCCCATCCTCCTGTTCACTGCCCCCCCTCCTGTCCACTGTCACCCCCCCTCCTGTCCACTGTCCCCCCCTCCTGTCCACTGCCCCCCCCACCCCTTCTGTCCACTGTCCCCCCCCCACCCCTCCTGTCCACTGTCCCCCCTCTCCTGTCCACTGCCCCCCCCCTCCTGTCCACTGTCCCCCCCACCACTCCTGTCCACTGCCCCCCCTCCTGTCCACTGTTCACCCCTCCTGTCCACTGTCCCCCCCTCTTGTCCACTGCCCCCCCTCCTGTCCACTGTCCCCCCCTCCTGTCCACTGCCCCCCCCTCCTGTCCACTGCCCCCCCCCCTTCCTGTCTAATGTCCCCCCACCCCTCCTATCCACTGTCCACCCCCCTCCTGTCCACTGTCCCCCCCTCCTGTCTACTGTCCCCCCCCGCCTGTCCACTGCCCCCCCCCTCCTGTCCACTGCCCCCCCCTCCTGTCCACTGTCCCCCCCACCCCTCCTGCCCACTGCCCCCCCCTCCTGTCCACTGTTCACCTCTCCTGTCCACTGTCCCCCCCCCCCTCTTGTCCACTGCCCCCCCTCCTGTCCACTGTCCCCCCCACCCCTCCTGTCCACTGTCCCCCCTCCTGTCCACTGTCCCCCCCTCCTGTCCACTGCCCCCCCTCCTGTCCACTGTCCCCCCCACCCCTCCTGTCCACTGTCCACCCCCCTCCTGTCCACTGTCCCCCCTCCTGTCTACTGTCCCCCCCCGCCTGTCCACTGTCCCCCCCCTCCTGTCCACTGCCCCCCCCTCCTGTCCACTGTCCTCCCCCTCCTGTCCACTGCCCCCTCCTGTCCACTGTGTCCCCCCCCCCCCTCCTCCTAGCGGGAAATTTAACTCACGGGCAACGCCTGGTCTCTCAGCTAGTATATATATATATAACAAGGAAAAGGGGGAAACAAAAAGTGGCGCCTACCTACATCTAACTAGCATAAATTGGTCAAATATAGAAATGATGAATTACTAAGCTGACGATCCGCTTTTGGGATAGTGGATCATCACTCTGACGTCAAATCTCGCAAGATCTGGGGAACAGTGAGGTAGAGATTGAAAGCAGCTGCAGACGGATCTGTTACATCGCGCGGAGTCTCGGCGTTCCACATGGAGTCAGGACAAGCCGCCATACAGAACAGCAAGAAATCACCTATTGGTTTCTACAATTGTCCCCAGTCTTACTTAGTCCCTCTTACTCTATATCGGTTTAACACTTATCATTATTTGTGCCTGTGTTTTTGTTCATATATATATAAAGAGACACTGTTTTTAAGTTTACCTTTTGCTTCATTCATTGTAACATCGCTGGAAGAAGAGATCAGTGTATCTCGAAAGCTCGCACAAATAAAAGCATTTCGTTAGCCACAGAACGGTATCATCTATTTATTTTTTGATTATTGAAGCTCGGCTAACACGGTACTGATACCTCTACATGTATATATATATATTACTTTAGATGAGTAGAACAGAAGCTCTAGAGTTCTTAATGTTATGAAGTAACTGAAGCTAACAAAAAGTATTTGAATTCCTGGTTAATAAAATACAGTATATAGTGTAATATGTTCAAATGTATCTGACTGCACTTGCTGTTTTATCCTCCACAACAAGTGTCTCCCAAACTCATGCATTGATTGCAAATTACTTTTGTTCTCCTGAATTTATTGTACAATCTTACTTGATTAGCACCACAAGTTAACTCAAGGTTAACCCGAAGAAACCCATATATCTGCACTCAAAGAAATTAAACAGCTGTAGTAGCCTGGGATGTCAATTGTCCCACTAGGTGGAGTATAATTACTCCTGCCTAATGACATACAGTGAGTAAAAGCTCCCAAAACCAAAATAAATAAATTTTATTAATGTAACATCGACGACTTAAAATGAATACATAACAACAATTAAATTAAATCTCCTAGGGGGTGGTTCATGAAAAACCCAGACTGGGAAATACCAAATATGAAGTCACCTGTTAGATAGTACTCTATTAATACACCAGATAATATAGTATAATGTCACTGGTTGGTACTATCAAATAGGATACAGATAGAATAATCAATGGCTAAACATATGTGACTCACATCAATCCCAGTCAGGAAAACACAAATGACAGTGTGTGATAAGAGCTCGATATGCATATGACCTGTATAAGTTTAAGGTGAGTAAACACACTAGATATGATACATAATATAATTGTCATATACCAATCATTAGCTGTGTACACATGATATATTAACACAGTAATGCCCAGTGAGGCTGTTGATGCTGAATGTGAAGTAACCACACAGTTAATCACTCATATAGTAGCTGGGATGATGATGCTTCATACAATGGTGAGCATATGAGCTGAGGTAAGCATCTAATAAAATAACATCACATTGCCCCATTCAGTATGTACATGAGCATATCTGTAGTAGATTACTACAGTCTGTATGGAGACCCTGTGTATGTGTTGCAGCAGGCTAAATGAAACAGCCATTGCACCCTAGTGCATACTTTTTCATTGTAATAGGTTGAGCGTTGAGTTATTTCTTTTGTTGGTTACACAATCTTACTTGATATCAGAAAACAGCATTCACCCCCAAGTTTTGCTTTCCAAAAGTCACCACACCTTCCCAAATGTAACTTAGAACGACACAGGAGAGGTATTAATGAATTTATTCCAGTCGGGGAAGGCAATATGAAATTGTTAAAGACTAATATCCTTTGTGGGGCGCACAGCAAAGAACGTACACGAGCTCTGGTCAGCTGCAGTTTTGACTGAATCGGGGGGAAGCACAAACAATTTGGTGTGCAGGACAAGTGAGGTAAAGCGTTGGAAAGTTAACTTGCAGGATTTAAAGGTGAGAAGGAAATTGTGTCTTCAATTCTTTCAGCAAGCAGAAATAATTTGGTCTGAAGTGTACAAGTTTAGCTTTTTTTGTCTTTGAGTTCGCGTACAGCTGGTAGCTCAGTATACAACTCAACAGAGGCTCTGACAGGTACACTTGCAGAATATTGTGTTAGATTGATGTGCTTGTCTTCTTATACTTGTGACTTCCACACATTCAGGTTGAAGGATATGCTTCCATCTGACATGGCGTCCTCACATCTGACATCCTCCCACCACCCTCAAGATGCAAGGATTTGACATCACAGCATTGCAGATCCCTCGGGTACTGAAGGGGTTAATGCATAGAAGTCTATGGTAGTCTTTACATGTATTGTTATTCATTCCCAGCTCACGCATCCTTTGGAACTAAGCGACTAAATGTTCTTGGCTTTAAAGCACTTGTGAATAATATTTGGAACTAACAAGAGTCACATACTTGGCCTGCTTCTAGTTTCCCCTTTCCCACACGAGGGCATTCAGAACCATGTAGGGTAAAGCTCTTACATATATCAAACCTGTAACACAAACCTGCACATTGAAATGTTTATTGTAGTGCTGTGTACTGCATATTACGCTCAGACCTGTCATCGACCTTCTGTTCAATATAATACATATTTTTAGAAGCAGTACAGTGGTATTTTATCTTTTTCTTGAGATGTTATTTAAGATAAGCCCTTTGGTTTCAAAGGGATCTGGAAATCATGTCCGGATGTATTTATCCTGGCTACACATGTCAGAAGCTTAGCCATTGTAAATCAAGACTCGCCCAAAATGCATCAGAGTGATAGACAGCTGGCAGGTATGTAGCTATAGTTGATTTACAGAAACATTAGGTTTAGTACAGAACTTGACACTATGCTTTATTAGATAAAATACAAACTTTAAGCCTGACAAGCTGCTTCACCTTAAAAAAAAAAAACAGCTTTTCCTTATTCAGTACCTTAAATCAGCGGTGCGCAAACTAGGGGGCGGAGATTTTGGGTGGGGGGCGGGGGGCACAGGCGGATGCAGAGGTTCCGCGCTCTTTCCCAAGACATTTAAATTAAATGCCGGGGGACCGCGCAAGGCCTCCGCAACCTCTACTTACTGGGATTCAGCTAGCTTCAGGACGCGTGACCATGGCAACGCGGCATCAAATGACACCACGGGCCATGTGACGTCATGGTAACGTGACGTCAAATGACACCACGGGTCACGTGACATCACACGACCCTGCTGCATCATTTGACGCCGGGTGAGGTAAGGGGGGGGGGCACAACTACGGAGGAGAGCAGACAGGGGGGGGGGGGGCACAGCAAGAAACATTTGCACACCCCATGCCTTAAATAACTGCTGGTTTTGTTGTTTCAAACTCTATTTCAGAATCTTCATACCATTTTTAATTCCTGAGATACCAAATCCAAAAACGGGGTTCCAGGAATAGATGAAAATGGTCAACATGGACTTCCATTGATATTGCAGAAGATCAAACAAAAAGAAAACAATTCCTTTTTAAACATTTTGGAAAAATAAGACAGGGTTGTACTTGGGAATAAGACTATATCCTAATACAAACCATAGCTCTGAGGCCAAAATTTACTAAACTTCAATAAACTTTAGCTAATATCGCACCTGGTAAAAACTCAATTGAAAAAAGCACTTTTTAAATTTAAAATATCTTTATTTATTGTACTAACGATTCTATGTTTTTCAAATCTGTGATAATTTAAAAAACAAAATGATAAAAATTGCGATAAATACCGCAGTTAACTTAAAATTACGCTAAAATCTTGCTTGTGAGGTATGTAATTATATCTTAGAAAACCTTAGCAGCAAAAAACACAGCACAATACAATCAACAAATATACAGTTAGGTCCGCAAATAATTGGACACTGACACAATTTTCATAATTTAGGCTCTGTACGCCACCACAATGGATTTGAAATGAAACAACCGAGATGCAATAGAAGTGCAGACTTTCAGCTTTAATTCAAGGGGTTGAACAAAAATATCGTATGAAACGTTTAGGAATTGCAACCATTTTCATACACAGTTCCCTTATTTCAGGGGCTCAAATGTAATTGGACAAATGAACACAATCATAAATAAAATGTTCATTTTTAATACTTTGTCGAAAATCCGTTGTAGGCAATGACTGCTTGAAGTCTGGAACGCATGGACATCACCAAACGCTGGGTTTCCTCCTTTGTGATGCTATGCCAGGCCTTTACTGCAGCTGTCTTCAGTTTTTGTTTGTTCGTGGGTCTTTCTGCCTTAAGTTTTGTCTTCAGCAAGTGAAATGCATGCTCGGTCGGGTTGAGATCAGGTGATTGACTCGGCCATTGCAGAATATTCCACTTCTTTGCCTTAAAAAACTCCTGGGGTGCTTTCGCAATATGTTTTGTGTCATTGTCCATCTGTAAAGTGAAGCGCCGTCCAATCAACTTCGCTGAATTTGGCTGAATCTGAGCAGACAATATATCCCTATACACTTCAGAATTCACCCGGCTGCTTCTGTCTTCTGTCACATCATCAATAAACACTAGTGACCCAGTGCCATTATAAGCCATGCATGCCCATGCCATCACACTGCAAAGTCTAATCTGGCCATTCTATTCTTGAGGCTTAAGAATGTTTTGCCCCATGTGGTGAACCCTCTGTATTTGCTCTCGTGAAGTCTTCTCTTTATGGTAGACTTGAATAATGATATGCCTACCTCCTGGAGCAGTGATTCCCAACCTTTTTTGTTTGGAGGAACAAGTATTTCGAAAAAATCTCAGGGAACCCCTATCTGGCTGACACATATTAGGCTGCGTATATAGTGCTGGCAACGTCGCGTCAAAACAAATGTATTGACGCCGTCGCGTGCGCCTATAGTTGGAGCGACAGGATAGCGCGGCGGCTTGGTCACGATCGCTGGAAGTCACTTCAAATTGATTTTTCTAGCAACCGCAGCCTGACGTCAGTGTTGCCGGCACTATAAACGCGGCCTTAGGTTCATTTCACCCCTCACGAGCCACCTCTATTTCCCACCCTCTACCCATGTATTTCTCTCTCCTCTGTCTCACCCACTCTCCTCCCCCTCCCACCTTGCATGTATTTATCTCCCCTGCGTCTCACTCTTACTCCCTCTTTTCCTCACTCACTCCCCCCCTCTCCTCTCACTCGCTCCTGCCTTCCGTCAATTACCCCACTATCACACAATCCCCCCCACAAAAAAACATACCAAAAAAACTCACCCCTCTAAATACATGTAACCCCACCCCGCAATACATAATAAAAATACCCCACCCCCACCAATACATTTTTAAAAGACCCGCACCGCCGCAATACATTTTAAAAAGACCCCCACTGCCTCAATACATTTTTGAAAGACCCTGTAACAGGGGAGTAATCCCTGTTCAAGTAATGTGCCTTTAATCTAGCATTGTGGTGGTTAACTGCTGGTAGTCAATTAATAAACACCACCTGCCTGATTTAGATTGCTTACAAAAGCCTGTCTTTTGAGACAGGAAGGGTGTCTCCTTAGCTCATACCTGAGCTGAACTTTGGAGAGAGAGGAGAGATTGTCTTTACTCTCACAACCTGTCTTGAGCTCTGCCAGAAGACACAGCATAGCTGCTTTCAAGACACAGGGAAAACTTCTAAACCTGAATGCTGACACACCCTGAGGGAAGGGAGCTGAACCAGGAACAGAGAAGATTTTCCCTCCAAGGAACAGATAAGACTTTCATTCTTAAGAGACTTCGTATATCTGCTTATTTCATGCTATATGTTTTGGGGCTGGGAGACATGCTTATCTAGGGGAGTTGTGAACTGCATGGTGTTTCACTAGAAATACTCCCAAATGAATAGAAGCTTTGTTTACCCCTTGTTTGGATGGTTTCCTGATGTTGAGGAAACAGGCGCAATAAAAAGCCTTCTTTAATTTCACAATAATCAGTCTCTCTTGCATACCTCTGTGAACGTCCGTCTACATATGGTGTCCGAAGTGGGACGAGAGGTGCCTTTGAAGTTAAAAAGGACCGGAGATTTTTTATGTGAAATTTTTTTTAATGATTTTTGCCTACAAACAGTCTGGGCAACTTAAAAAAAAAAAAAAAAATCTCATGCAGCAGAGACCAGAGTTAAAGTGATACACACCACTGAAACTTACACTGCACTGAAACTTACAAAACCACAGATGGACTCTTTTCCCCAATCCCAAGAGGAGAGAGACTGCTGAAGCAGCTAAATCTTATTTGCCTATCACAAAGTGTAATATGGTCATTGAAATAGGGGGTTTGCCTTCCAGCCATAGTCAGGGTTCAAGAAGTGAGTCAGCCCTTAAAAAGGGATAGGTGTTTGTTGTTTTCAAAAGTTTCGCTGAAGCAGTGAATACAGATGGTGACCCACGAGTGGTACTGATTTTGCAAATAAAGGTTGCCTCACCACATAGGGCTACCAGCTGTGAATGGAGTATATGCAGAAAAGTGTGAAAATTGATACAAGACTGTGCTGAAGCAGGGGAATTTTTAGCAAACAAATGCTGAGTGTAAAATTGCCCTATAGGGGAAAAAGGTATTGCTGAACTGTGTAAAAGGTATTTCAAAGCCAATTGCTGAGTGTTGAGTTACCCTACCGGGAATGAAAGAAATATTCCACCGCAAAGAATGTTTTTTTTCTGCAAGTAAAAAAAAAGTCTGCCTATATATATCTTGGGAGCAAAACAGACACCCAAAGTGTGAAGTGTCAATGACATAATACCCAAAGATGAGACTGAAAATTACTGAACTCAAGCAGAAAACCAAATTCTGTTGCTGAAGCGGAGGGATTGGACCTAGCAAGTAAATGGTGTAAAGCAAACAGAAGTTTGTACCTAGCGACTACACATTCAGCATACCTAATGAGAGATTTACCTAGCAAGTAAATGGTGTAAAGCAAATAGACTTTTTTACCTAGCAACTGCACATCTTGTATACCTGATGAGAGAAAATGCATGCACCGTATTGCTGATATTGTAAAACTTATCCTAGAAAGAAAAATTGTTCAGAGATGCCTGTGAGAGCTACGACCTCTACACGCAAAATATGCCCACCTGTAGGACTACCACAATTTGGGGTTCTAGCAAATACAGTGGCAACAGCTGCAATAGCGCTTCCTGAGGTCAGGAAGAAAATTACACCTGATAGCCTAAAAATGGAGGACAAGATGCAGCGTTCCTGTAATGAACCCTACCCCACGGAAAAGTGGCCCTTCCAGTCCAATAAAGAGGAAGACATCTCTTACGGCTAACCCGAACCGAGTCACACCCACAAAACACCCCAAGAATGGTGGGGATGCCTGAACTCGGCACGAACAGAAAAGACCGCTCCCTTTGATGACGAATATGATCAGCAGGAGACAGAGCAGGAGCAGTGGATCACCGAATATTTCCGTCAGCTATTACAGTTGCAAGAAAAGCCGGGTGGATCCAGTGACGCTGCTAAAATTTCAAATAAAGGAGACCCCAGTATTCCTGATGGGACGGAGTCATCCAAAACAAAAAGGCAGAAAAAGAAAAGCGGTTCTTCACTTACCGTGGAAGGAACAGACACGTCCGCAGATCCTGTGGAGGGAAAGGGGGACCGAGTTGCCCTGCAGCCTAGAGAAAATGTAGAATTCGTCCCGCGGTGTTAACCGAAAATCCAGAGGGCCCAAGGCAGAAATCGTGTAACCCAAAGAAGTATCTGTCCGGTGCCAACAGTGAGGAACCCTCAACCAGTCATCCCAGGGAAGTGGAGCCGGAACCAGTGAGTGACGATCCCTTGACCAGCCCTGAAGATGCCCTGAAAATTGCCAGGCGTGACTGTGATCTACTTCGAGAACAATTGAAACTTGAGAGAGCAGATAATGCTGAGTTACAGATGACGGTGCTCGCAATGTACTCTGAATCTGGGACAGAATTGGACGATCTCAAGATTGAGCTAGATACTGCAAATGCTACTATTTCCGCCATGGATGAAAAGCAGAGCCAATCTGATAAAATGGTGGCTACGCTAAAGCAGAAGTATGAGGAGGCACTGAAGCAGATGACAGTCTTCCAGCAAGAGGTTCACACTCTTCGCATAGAGCTGAATGCCTCACAACAGGAGGTCAACAGTGTCCGGATAGAGGTGGACGTATCTCAGAAAGAGGTTCAGACACTCCGCAGAGCACTGGATGCCTCACATCATGAGAACAACAGCTGCCGCAGACCTGGAAGTTTCCAGAAAGCAACTACACAGTCTCACTGAGGAGCTGGACATTGCTAAAGAAACTATTGCCAATCTTAATACAAATCTCCAAGTCTCCCAGAAGGAGCTTCAGACCCTCAACCTAGAGAAGGATGTCTCACGCCAGGAGACTGTCATTCTCAAAGCAGATGTGCGTAAATGGAAAGAGGACTGCAAAGAGGCCCTGAATAGTACAGAGACTGAAAAAGGAGAACATTTAAGATTACAAAGAAAAAACGTAAAACTCAAAGAAGAAAATTTTAATTTGACAAACGACGTCAAGGAAAAAAATGAAAAGCTGTACGAGCTTAAAAAAATAAATAGACTTTTGGAAGGTGAGAAGTTTGAAGCAGAGCACCGACTGCAGAACCAACTGCAAGGTCTGCGTACGCACCTCGAGAAGGCAGAGGAGAAGCAGCGAACTCTGCAGGATGACAATCTGCAGGCTGTTAAAGAAATTCAAGTGCTGCAGGAACGTCTGATGACCCAGTATGTCCCCGCAAAGCAGCATGAGAAACTGAAGGCTACCCTGAGCATCACCAAAGCAACGCTAAAAGCCAAGCTTAGAACCCAGGTGACGCGGCACAAAAGGGAGCTCAAGAAGGTCCAGAAACTGAAACAAGTAACTGTGGCCCAAGCAAAGAATTCATAGTGCTTCACAATGCAATAAAAATGTGGAAGCAAGCTCAGAGAAAGCAAAGCATGCAGATAAATTCCCTGAGAAGAGACTTGCAAGACGCACTCAAAAAACAGGGATCTCTCGCGGATGAGATTACAGTCCTACAAGGACAAGTATTGACCCTGACTAAGCGTCAGTATCCCACAGCCTCAAAAACCCATGAAGACAAGGGTACAGTGATAGCTGGGAATACCACTCATCTCAAAGACAAGGTTGCAAAATTTGAACCACCTAAACAAGCACTAGCAAAACCTTCAGCAACCCAGCAGGCAACAAAAGAAGGTACACGTGCTGAATTATAACCAGAAGAATCCTTAGCTGATGAAGCTGAAAAGATTGGACATTCTCTGGAAGTGGGTGTGGAATTCCAACTTAATCTCAAAGAGGCTGAACTAGCAACCCCATTGAGTGGGAAAAGGGCAGAGAGACAGCTTCAAGAGCGGAAAACTCAAAGGGCTGTTTTTAAACGCTCTGCAACTGCTGCCATACAGTATGCCTACAATAAGATGAGCACCCAACGCAAGGGAAATCTCATGACAGCGCATGTAGAAAAAAGACTATACTTGGACAAATTCCTCCTCGAGCGACTGAGGGGTGCTGATCTCAAGCACCTTCAGGAGGAGACACGAATAAACTGGAGAAAGGGCTCCAATCCCAACAGGACTGAGGGTTCTCTTCCTCCATCCACTCTCATTCAAGTCACAGAGATATCTAGAATGAGAGTGGAAGGATGGGCTTTGGCCGTGGCAAGCCCGAGCTTCCCACAAACAGGGGAGGTATGTAACAGGGGAGTAATCCCTGTTCAAGTAATGTGCCTTTAATCTAGCAGTGTGGTGGTTAACTGCTGGTAGTCAATTAATAAACACCACCTGCCTGATTTAGATTGCTTACAAAAGCCTGTCTTGTGAGACAGGAAGTGACTCCTTAACTCTGACTGAGAGCTGACTTTTGGAGACAGAGCAGTGTTCTTGAGTCTCCCAGGAGAGACTGACCAAGAAAACACAGATCTCTTGAGCTGACCGGTCTTGAGCTCTGCCCAGCATAGCTGATTGCAAGACACCAAATAAGACTTCTAAACCTGGATGCTGATTTTCTGTGCACACACGGGTGCAGTTCCAGGAGAGCAGAGAAGCTTACTCTACAGCAGCTAACAGATAAGACTTTCATTATTAAGAGAAAATAGAGAAGTTGCGCCAAAAAGGAATATCCTACTGTTCAATATGTAACTTCAGTCCTTTCCACAATGCAGTTCCGCTGCCCGAGTCTCTCAGAGGTGATTCACCAGCCTCTGTGTAAATGTACAAGCCCCCTGCATAGGGTTAATTTTGGCAGATAAAACTGGACGTTTTGAGAGAGGCTTGTATATTCGCAAGGACTTAGTCAGAAATTCTATAATTAAAATCTGCTTTAAAATTGTTAATGATTACTTTTTAAAAATGGTCTTTTAAAATATTTAATTTGTGGATCTTAGAAGAAGATGGCTAGTAGCTGTTACTGTTAAAATAAGACATATCTTGGTTAATTTGGGTGAATATAATATTCAACGTAAGATGAAGTAGACGTCCAGTTTTATCTGCCAAAATTAACCCTATGCAGGGGGCTTGTAGCTTTTAAGTATGCCACTTGTCCGTAAAGTTTTAAGTTGCTGAAATTAAAGTGTTTAATTTTTATTATATATATTGCCCAAGATGCATTCACGGTTTCAAACATGGATGAGACAGGCCCTGCTGAGTGTAATGACTCAGATAAGGCGGCCTGTCAAAAACCAGCACACCCGCAGTTAATGATGACTTCAGAAGGTATAAAAGACTGCAACTACCCCGAACTTGTCTACGTCAGTGAGGAAGCAATAGCGAAACGCGTCTGACGGTTTTTGGTTACCACAGGCCACCGTAGCGAGGAGTTTGACTTCCCAGTTTTTTGGGCCAGCATCTCGCCGGTTGCACAGGCGCATGCGCAATGGAACAGGGGCTGTGCAACGTGTGTGCGGAGAGGAAAGGCAGACGGAGAAAGACCCAGCCTGTGCACAGGCGTTTGGATATCTTTTCTGCGGTCAGCTGAACTCCACGCACGGACAGGAAGAATCTGCCAGCTGGGAACCAGACAACACAAGACACCCCATTTCTGAAAGGGACGCTCTGTGGAGTCTGGCTACATCTCCTCCCTATGCCAATAAAATTGGCCGCTTGTGAGTTTTTAATCTCTTTTGTTTATATGTTAATAAATTGTATTACACTATTTTTTCCCTTTTTCCTATTTCCTGGAGGAAGATACTAGGAGGCATCCCCTCACCCTCAACCCATCTCACCCCATATAGAGGAGAAGTCATCTAATCAAGATTAAGACACCTGATGTGAGTGTGTCTCCTCCCACATTGAATGTTTACTGTCTACCCCCCTGAATGAAGAAGTGAGTTATATATGATTATTGAGTTGTTTTCTCACTGTGGTTCCCCTCTCTCTTTTTTATTTCCTACGTTTTACACGCCCTGGAGCCACAAGCAGAACAACGCGCCTGAGGACCCTTCCCCCTTTTTCTACTTTCATTATTAAGAGACTGCTTATATCTGCTTAGCTCATACCTGAGCTGAACTTTGGAGAGAGAGGAGAGATTGTCTTTACTCTCACAACCTGTCTTGAGCTCTGCCAGAAGACACAGCATAGCTGCTTTAAGACACAGGGAACACTTCTAAACCTGAATGCTGACACACCCTGAGGGAAGGGAGCTGAACCAGGAACAGAGAAGATTTTCCCTCCAAGGAACAGATAAGACTTTCATTCTTAAGAGACTTCGTATATCTGCTTATTTCATGCTATATGTTTTGGGGCTGGGAGACATGCTTATCTAGGGGAGTTGTGAACTGCATGGTGTTTCACTAGAAATACTCCCAAATAAATAGAAGCTTTTTTTACCCCTTGTTTGGATGGTTTCCTGATGTGGAGGAAACAGGCGCAATAAAAAGCCTTCTTTAATTTCACAATAATCAGTCTCTCTTGCATACCTCTGTGAACGTCCGTCTGCAGACCCCCCAATACATTTTTAAAAGATCCCCAATACATATCTTTTTTGTAATCATCATCATATCTCCCCCAGCACCCCCCATATCACCCCCCCTGCATGTCCCATCTCCCTTACATCACCCCCCCTGCATGTCCCATCTCTCTCACATCACCCCCCTGCATGTCCCATCACCCCCCCTGCATTTCCCATCTCCCCTCCTCGGCATGTCCCATCTCCCCCCCCCCCCCTGCATGTCCCATTTCCCTCTCTTCCCCACCTCAAGCGGTGGCTTGCAGGTTGCGGGCAGTAGGCGGCGGTGGGCAGTAGGCGGCAGCGTGCAGGTTGCGGGTGGGCGGGCAGGTTGCGGGCAGGCAGTAGGCGGCGGCATGCGGCTTTGTGCGGGCTCGGGGGGGAGTGGAAGAGCCGGGCGGCACGTGCATGCGAACACACACACGCGCGGCTGTGTGCGGGCTCAGGGGGGGGGAGTGGAAGAGCAGGGCGGCACGCGCATGCGTACACACACACGCGCGGCTGTGTGCGGGCTCAGGGGGGGGGGTAGTGGAAGAGCCGGGAAGCCAGAAAGAGCCAGGAAACCGCTGGGGCGGCCAGGCGGAATCCCTGGGACTGCTTCGCGGAGCCCCAGGGTTCCGCGGAGCCCCGGTTGGGAATCACTGTCCTGGAGAGTGTTCTTCACTTGGCTGGATGTTGTGAAGGGGTTTTTCTTTACCATGCAAAGGATTCTACGATCATCCACCACTGTTGTCTTCCGTGGACGTCCAGGCCTTTTTGGGTTTTTTTTGCAGCCTAAGGATGCCCTGTTTCACTTGCATTGAGAGCTCCTTTGACCGCATGTTGTGGGTTCACAGCAACAGCTTCCAAATGTGAATGCCACACCTGGAATCAACTCCAGACCTTTTACCTGCTTAATTGAAGATGAAGTAACGAAGGAAATAGCCCACACCTGTCCATGAAACGGCTTTTGATTCATTTGTCCAATTACTTTTGGTCCTTTGAAAAAGAGTTCACAAATTACGCCATTTTTAATTTATTCACTGCATCTGGTGACTTTAGCACGTTCACTTCGCTGGTATTTAAACTTAATTTTGTTGTCCACGTTTGGACCGAAATGTCAATCCATCCACAATAAGCAACTTTTTTATATATTAAAAAGACCTGTAGAGTGCCGTTTTTTCCTTGACAGAATTCAACTTGCTAAGAATGAGAAAGACACCAAATTTTGCAAAAATTTGAAAATTGTATTGCTATTACAAAAAATGTCAGTACCAAATGAATTTACAACATGACCTAATGAATATAATGAGAAAAAGACTTGCATAAGCTGACACCCCTGCTGAGACAGGCTCGACGTTTCGAGCAACAGACCTTTGTCAATAGTCTAAAAATACCATGATCGTGTATACCTTATATAGGTACATCTCCCCCCCCACCCCACCCCCAACATCTGAGGTGGCTGCAATAATCCGCAGTGACGCACGAACCTCGTGATGTCACGCCGGTTGTAGCGATGGCAGCATCCAGTGTCTACAATGTGTCCATGGCGATTAGAAGTTGTGTGAAAAATCTACAATGATTCTTGGAGGGCACCGAATATTCCAAAGTGTACTATATTTCAAACAACTATATCCACATAATAACCATATGTACTGTATAGTTCTCACAATATATATTGAGAAGTACATAAATACAAGTGAATATATTCACTTATATTTATTGAAAGATGATTCCTTTTTAAAGGAAGTAAGAGACTGTACCAGTTGTTTCAATATATTTATTGCTAAAAGAAAATATGTATATTTGGTTTAAAATATTAAGTAAATGTAATGTAAGTATTTTATCTGGTAAACTGTCCACAGTTTTTGAGGGCGCTTGGTAAAATTGTATTGAGATAAAAAGGAGTACAGGCATACCCCGGTTTAAGGACACTCACTTTAAGTACACTCGCGAGTAAGGACATATTTTCAATAGCACCATACCACTGTACGCTCGCTTCGTAAGTACGGACACTTATTCTGCCCTACAGACCGCCGTAGTAATGACTCGCTGATTCCCCTCGTCCAATAAGCAAATGTCAGCTCGCTGCAGTAATGTATTTATTATTGTCATATCATGTCATGATCAAATCATTTCCAAGATGATTCGAACTGAAAAGCATTGATGAATGATGCACACATTTTTACACATCAGCTTACTCATGGGCTAATTGTCCAATTGTTCCCACTACCAACTTGAAATCCAAGCATATGAGCTACATATGATCTAATTTGGTATTGTTAAGGCATTACAAATGTATTTTTATTTATTTAGGGATATATAAAGCCGCTTCATTTCACACTAGGAATGAATATATTAAACTTCAACAGAATTGCACATATAGATGTCTTTTATCTTACTAAAGATGTACATTTAAAAGAGTCAACATTTCACTTGTTAAAAGGTCAGATCTCAAAATACCTAGTTTAATCCAAGCACAAAAGGTCTCGGTAATCTATGTGAGGGATCTCACTAAGATTACATTCCAAATAGTGACAAATTACCTACTTCAAACTCAAATGAAATCAACCTGGGTGCATCTTTTCCTTAAAAAAAAGTCATAAAGTTTAAAAACGTAAAATAGTTTTATCAGAACTATAAACTCAGTGAGTTTCACTGATATGGAGGTGACATGTATCAGCTCAATTTGTTCTACATTCCTAAAATGCCAGTATATCCATATTGATTACTGGCGTCCTGCCTATAAAAGGCTGGAGTTTCTCCAGGAAGTTGGCATGGTTTCATGTTTTAATTCCAACAATACCAACAGCACACTTTTGATATTTTTTTAACTGCAATTCACATCAGTGAATCACAGGGAGAAGCCTCCAATTGTAATCATAAACACCAGCTAGTGGGGATAAAGTGGTCCAATGAGACACTCCATAGGATCATTGCACCAAGGTGATAGAGTGAGGCTAAGCTGTGTGCCAGAACTGATCAGCAGATGCTGGGTGATATAACCCCTCACCTCCTGCGACTGAACCTGTGCAGCATTTTTTTGGACAAACCAGGGGATCATTTAAAAGGGAAGTACCACTTTCAGGTAAGAATTGGCCTGAAGAAGGGCCACATTACTCGATACGTAGCCCCCTTATTCATGGACATTGGTTAGTAGCTATCTTTAGCTGCTATGGTTTATACCGTTTTCAGCATTGACATTGATCAGTGCTTGTGCTCCCTTGGTGTGTCTGTTCCGTTTTCCCCTTTTTTGTTGGGTTCCCTTATGAGTGTGGGAACGGGGGACACTGTTTTAAAGCATTACCTTGCTTGTGTTTTTTCACCACTGCCTGGTGTTTATGTTTAAAATTGGAGGCTTCTCCTTGTGCTTCACTGACGTGAATTGCAGTTTTTTGAGTGCCGGGAATGTTGTTGTAATTAGTATATCTTGTGAGGATTTGGGACATCCTCTTACCCGCGTGCACCATCACAAGATTTAATTCTGATTTTGGTAGTGCTGACTCCCAATCTTTGTATCTATGTTTTCATGTTTGTTCATGTTAGACTCTAGCGATCCTGTTTGTTTGCATCCAGCCTTGACCCCAGCCTGTTACCTTGACTCCGATCCTTTGCTGCCTCTCTTGACCTCAGCCTCTGACCCTGACTGTGCACTTTTGCCACCTACATTGATCCCAGCCTGTGACCCTGACTTCTCTATACTACATTCAGGACTCTGTCTCACGGTTCCGGTTGGTAATTTGATATCCTACCTTAGCCCTGTGGGTACACTTCCTGTCTTGAGACGAGCAGCGTTAAACATGGCCTTTCTGTTGTTGATCCATCATCTTTTCTGAGTGCAATGGTTTGTTTCTTCCCAATTATAAGTTGCTGCTTTGTCTTCTTTAAACTTCTGTTATGTTCATTAGTTTTTGTGACCATGACACGGTTAAATTGTTTGCATCCTCAGTTAAATGCTTGCGGAGTGTCTTACACAACTTGTTGTATTCAATGGTTGTTCTTGTGCCTTGGGATTTTAACTTGTACACGTTCAAACTAATTTACCTATACACCACACACCTGTGAACACACTTGAGATTTCTGGGACAAATGCTCATTTAAATGTCTAATGTATATAAATGATTTGAATTACCACATTTCCAGTTATCATGTTTTTTCATACAGTAGATATCAACACATGTGGCTTATTGGTTAATGTATGTGGAGGTATAGAAGTGTTTGGGCCCTCTCCTAGATTTGGTGTCTATTTCTCAGCAAGAAATGCACTTATTGAAGTATAATGAATAGGCCCCAAAGACTTCCTTTGCCTGCATAAAACAGCAGGCCTGTTTAGATTAAATTATGCATTTTAATTGAGCTGTCCTCCTGTTTGATTTTAAAATACACATTTGTAACAAGCCTTTTCATACTTTCTACCGTGAAATATCGCTCCCCTACACATCTAGAGAGCATGGATTGTAAAATAAAAAGATTCTGACTAAAAATATGTTTCCTTTGTTCTCATACAAGTAATAGGTGTTTAAATGCGTGTTTTATTATTGAAGCAAGAGCTGTGAAGAATAAAAAAGGAAAAGCGTATAACAGAAGACTTTGATTTTGTGCATCTTCGCAATATACATTGTGGAGGGATGGTAACTTTTGATACTTTTTGCCCCATTATTTAACTCCATCTTTAGGGGACTAGACGTGGTCTTAGCAGTTATGTGCAGCATAAATAATCCTCATATTTTCAGCAGCAAGCATCATACGATATCTAATTTCCTTAGTACCAGCTGTTCTGAGCAGCTTCTGGCCGAAGCCATGTGATCTTGTCAAAACAGTTTAGACCCACTCCTAAACACTGACAAAGGCTCTGGTGCAGCAATGACGGTGCTAGAGGAAAAACCTTTCGCTCAGCAACTCTCCAATGTCTACTTCACTATCCTTGCATTATTCTGCTTTAAACTGTTTGTCAAAATCAGCCTTACCATCCTGAGCCAGTTCTACATTGTGAAGGGGAATCGTAAGGAGGCAGCACGGATAGCAGCAGAGTTCTACACAGTTACCCAAGGACAAGGTACTTGCTGGCTTTCATTTGAAACCTGTTCTTACCATGTTGTAATTTGGAACTGATATAAAATTATTTTTGTAAATGAGGTTATTTGAATATTTCTTGATTACAATACTGATGATAAACAATCAGCCTATGATGGTTTGTGATATCTTTCGGCACCACTTTGTGTTAGTAATATGTTTTGGGGACTATATTTCAATAGGGTGAGTAGATTTTCAAAAGTAGAAACTGAGACATTAAAATAAAAATATTAATAAAACTAATGACCATTTAAAAAAGAAATATTAGCATGATATTTGTTGAATAGCATCTTCATGTATGCTGTATTAATGATTATGAAGTGCATTACTGTATTATATACAGAGTTTACATATATATGAACCAATGCTTTCCCAGACGAGAAAACAAAGAAGCAGCACTCAAAGCAATATGGTAAATAAAATGTATTAAAGACAAAGCTGTGCATGGTCACAGCTTTGAGCCCAGCCAGGGTTAAGATGCATAGCCAGCAAACCCATGGCTATGGCTATGCATCTTAACCCTGGCTGTGCTCAAAGCTGTGACCATGCAGCAAGCTTAAGCCTATAGGGGAACCATGTTGAATGGTTTTGAAGCAAATGGTGGCACTGTGTGCTCATTTGCATGTCATTTCCCAGAATCCCTTGCTGCAGTGGAAGTGCTGGGTGATAATGGTGAAAGGCGGGGTTGCAGACCTGTCCAAGACATGCAAATGAGGATACAGGAATATTTCCATTTGCTATATGCTTTGCTGTGGAGGGGTTTTGTCACTTTTTTTACCCACCATAACTTAACTAAGTGTGTGTGTGTGTGTTTGTTTCTGTGTTTGTTTCTGTGTTTGTTTCTGTGTTTGTTTCTGTGTTTGTTTCTGTGTTTGTTTCTGTGTTTGTTTCTGTGTTTGTTTCTGTGTGTGTTTCTGTGTGTTTCTTACTCTTTGACATGATCTGTCACATAAAAAACATGCAGTGTCTCTATTTAAGGTTTTAAGAGTTATTTTTAAGTGAGACCAAACAGGGAAAAGCTAAAAATGGGGAAATGTGAATGATTTTGAGAAAATTGGCAGGATACCGGGACGTTTAATGCTAAATAGTGATGTATGGTCTGACCGGCTGCAACTGCACCTGGCCCCGCGCTTCGAGAGGCCCCGCGCTCTTCTTGGCCCAACTTCAGTAACCACAGTTTAATGTTGCGGTGGTTAAGTTCACCACCACAACATGGAGTCTGTGATTGCCAGGGCCAGTGCGGAGTGCGGGGCCTCCGTAAGTAACGGCATCTCCTCCAGCTACCATATAAGGCAGCGTCGCCATGATAACGCGATGTCACATGACACGAGGGCGGGCAAGAGGCCCCGCGTTACCAAGGCGATACCTTACAGCAGGAGTAGATGCTGGCTTTGGAACATGTAAGATACTCCACCAAACTCCCTCGGCACTAGGCCCCGTAAAACTTCCAGACGGCCCTGGACTCACTCATGCATCAAGGCAATTTTGGAGGAAAACGGTGGCCTTTTCAGACCATGTATCAAAGTAACTCGCTCAGATTTTGCCACGTCTGATTGTGACTTGGTGAGTCTCAGTAGGAGTTGGGGAGGAGTTATATCATGCACAGATTATATTGTTAGGGTGACCAGATTTTGAAAATGAAAAAACGGGACACATTTTTTTTTTTTTCATAACAGTTTATTTATTGTAGTACACTTATACTTTACTACCATTAGTCCTTGTTACATAGTTACGTGTGTGTTTGTGTGTGTGTGTGTGTGTGTGTTTGTGTGTGTGTACACGTGTGTGTTTCGGATGTCCTCACTAATCGAACAAAAAAAAAGCCAGATGTGAATGATTCTGAACCCAATAACCAGTGTCAGGATGCCCCCTCCACAATTTCTAAAGCAGCAATCCCGACTGGGATCTTACCTGATCCGCAGTCCCTCAAGGTACTATACTGGAAGGGAGGTGTTCCCTACCTGTCTTCCAATGTCTCCCATGTGAAACTTGAGTCAGATCTGGAAGAAAGCAGGGTAGGTTAATTCGGTGTTGGTATACGGCAGTTAAGATAAGACATAGGGGGTGAGGGAGACATGGAGGGAGAGTGAGACAGGGAGGGAGAGGGAGACAGGGAGGTAGACAGAGAGGGAGAGAGAAAGGGAGGGAGACAGGGAGAGAGACGGAGGAAGAGAGAGGGAGACAGGGAGGGATACAGGGAGGGAGAGGGAGACAGGGAGGGAGAGGGAGACAGGGAGGGAGAGGGAGACAGAGAGGGTGAGGGAGACAGAGAGGGTGAGGGAGACAGAGAGGGTGAGGGGGACAGAGAGGGTGAGGGAGACAGAGAGGGTGAGGGAGACAGAGAGGGTGAGGGGGACAGAGAGGGTGAGGGGGACAGAGAGGGTGAGGGGGACAGAGGGGAGGGGGACAGAGAGGGTGAGGGAGACAGAGGGTGAGGGAGACAGAGAGGGTGAGGGAGACAAAGGGTGAAGGAGACAGAGGGTGAGGGAGACAGAGGGGGTGAGGGAGACAGAGGGGGTGAGGGTGAGGGAGACAGAGAGGGTGAGGGAGACACACCCACCCACTGATACACACATACACACACTGATACACACACACACACTGATACACACACACACACACACACACACACACACACTGATACACACACACACACACACACACTGATACACACACACACACCCACTGATACACACACACTGACACACACACCCACTGATACACACACCCACTGATACACACACACACACCCACTGATACACACACCCACCCACTGATATACACACACACTGATACACACATACACTGATACACACATACACTGATACACACACACACTGACACACACACACACTGACACACACACTGATACACACACACACACACACACACACACACACACACACACACACACACACACACACACACACACACACACACACACACACACACACTGATACACACACACACACACTGATACACACACACTGACACACACACACACACACACACACTGATACACACACACACACACTGATACACACACACACAGATACACACACACACACTGATACACCCCGCCTCCGCCTGCACTGCCCGCCAGCCCCTGCACCGCCTGCGACCGCGCAGCCACCACTGCCTGCCCCAGGGGATGGAGGGAAGTGAGTGCCGGGGGGCAAAGGTGGGAGTGCCGGGGGGCAAAGGTGGGAGCGCCGGGGGGCAAAGGTGGGAGCGCCGGGGGCAAAAGTACAAGGTGGTATAAAGGCAGGCGCACACCCGCCCCCCTGGCTGGGACCCGGGACAGAAGGGGGACACACCGCGCAGCCAACAGAGGAGCCAGGAGCGGGAAGACACACGTGTGCTCTGCACAAAGCGGAAGCCCCGCCCCCGGCTTCCTCTGACCTGCCTGCGACCAATCCCCTGCAGGCCGGCCGGATTTCTAAGTCCCGCCCCCGGCAGCATTCATTCATACACACACACAGAAAATACTTACCGGCCGCCGCATTCTCCTCACTGCCGCTGCCCCGCAATACCGGGACCAGGGACAAAAACCGGGACATTTCCGGGACACACCTTAAACCGGGACAGGACAGAAAAAAATGGGACTGTCCCGGCAAAATCGGGACAAATGGTCACCCTATAATATTGTGATATCGAATTTTGTGTCGCTGTGCACCATTGTTTTTGTCTTGTGTGCCACAAAATCTGCCTCATCTGAAGTTGTGTACTGTAAGTCAAACTTTCATCCACCAGATTTGTGAAACTTTTTGACATGTGACGCAACCATGCTCCTAAAGAGGCAGTGCTTCAAAACATACTTTTCTCTGTGTTGACTAATATACCCCAGGGCTCTTCAAGCAGGTCTCCAAAGGAGCCAGATCAGAAAACATTTAGGAATAGAAGGGCCATAACCATATTGTAATGTAATTTGCAATGCATATAAAGATTTGAAAATTATAATATTTCCTACCAGTTCCCCAAGAACTGAGTTCAAGGGCCACATGAAGGCCCTTCACGAGCCGCTAGTTAAAGAGCCCTGATATAACTCCTTGTTCCGAGTCAGTAAGACAAGGTTGTTAAACTCATTTGGCCATATACAGTACAGTCAGAGATAGCGTTGAATTGTGTGTGTCTATATAATAATAATAGCATGTTCTTGTATAGCGCTTCTAGTTGTATGTAGTGCTTTAGAATGACAATTTGCTTGCACAGGTCCCTGTCCCGTTGAGCTTACAATCTATGTTTTTGTGCCTGAGGCACAGGGAGATAAAGTGACTTGCCCAAGGTCACAAGGAACCGACACCGGGAATTGAACCAGGTTCCCCTGCTTCAAACTCAGTGCCAGTCAGTGTTTTTTACTCACTGAGCCGCTCCTTCATCCATACATACATATTTCCTGTTAAGAATGTTTTTTTTGGTCCTGTACAAATTATTGTACACTAAGCTCTTATATGTTTAGTTATACCAACAAAGAACAAAAGAAAAACAATAGGATTGACAATGTTTTAAATTGGCACAACAACGATTAGGTATAAATTCCCCAAAGAATGAACACAGATAAAATATACAGTGATTTACAAGTAATAATAACAAGGAAGAGAGGTGCATTACAGGGTTTTCTTGGTAGTAGTGGTCAACAGCATATGGGCCTCATGCAGTAATAAGCGATAAGCCAGTTATCGCCACCTTATCGCCATAAAAGGCTACAGCGATTCAGTAAGCCCGGATAAGTCGACGATAAGAGAGCTTTTCGGCAACTTTTTTTGCAGAGAAAAAATTTCGCAAAACTCGCGGCGATAAGCCATTTATCGGCAACTTATCAAACTCGTGCTATTCTAGTAGCCCTGATTAGGTTATCGAAGCTAATTGCCGCTCTAGAATTGCGATTTCCTCTCAAAATCGTCTCGTCAGTAAAAGTTGGCAAGAAGCTGCCGATAAGCGGTGAGACGGGACTTACAAAAAATAATGCATTTTTCCTGCATCGGATTGAAGCCGGGAGACTCCAGAGCGGATATCGATTAATATCAGCACGGAGACCCCCGGCATGAATCAGATGCAATAAAAATGCATTTACAGGCAACTTCATTACCTAGGTGGCTAACCGCTAAGGCAATGAAGGTGTTAATTTATTTATTTTATTTATAAAATGTTTTACCAGGAAGTAATACATTGAGAGTTACCTCGTTTTCAAGTATGTCCTGGGCATAGAGTTAAGATAACAAATAATACATGGTTACAAATACAGTTACATACGTGAAAAGGGTATACATTGCAGTTTATATATAAGACATAGCATGCACAGTTAGAGATAATATATATTATAGGCGTATGTTACAGTTTCAGGCCAGATTAAAATGTGAGACAGCTTTCGTTCTGAAAGACTGGGGGTGGCTGTGAGTCTCTGGTAGGTTGTTCCAGTTTTGGGGTGCACGGTAAGAGAAGGAGGAGCGGCCATATACTTTGCTGAACCTTGGAACCATGAACAGTCATCTGGAGTCAGATCTCAGATGATAAGTGCTGCATGTGGTAGGGGTGAGGAGCTTGTTCAGATAGATGGGTAGCTTGTCCAGAAAGTATTTGAAGGCAAGACAGGAAAGATGAACGTTGCGCCTAGACTCAAGTGATGACCAATCTAGTTATTTGAGCATGTCGCAGTGATGTGTGTTGTAGTTGCAATGGAGAACAAAACGGCATATTGAATTGTAGAGGGTGTCAAGTTTGCTAAAGTGAGTTTGGGGTGCAGAGCGGTATACTATGTACCCATAGTCAATAATTGGCATTGGCATCTGCTGTGCAATACGCTTTCTGACCAACAGACTTAGGGAGGATTTGTTCCTGTAAAGTACACCTAGTTTGGCATAGGTTTTGGATGTCGGGGTATCAATGTGCATCCCGAATGTTAAATGGGGGTCAAACCATATGCCAAAGTATTTAAAACTAGTGACAGGAGTTAGGGTGGTGTTAGTGTTGGTTCTGATCTGGAGCTAAGGGACAACAGCAGCTTTCTTGGGGGCAAAAGGGGTGAGTGAAGGGGGTACTTACTTGGCCTTTCACTCATCCCCTGTGCCCCCAATAAACATTACAATATGTAATTAGCACCAATACATAACCCACCCCCTGTACCCCCACATAAAACCATTATTTATTTATTTTAACACAGGATTGATAACATAGGCCGGCGGGTGTCCCCAGGTGGTCCCCACGGGTGTCCGGGTGTTCGCTGCGGGTGTCTGTGGGCCCTCAGGTGGTCCACGCGGGTGTCCCCTGGTGGTCCCCGCAGGTGTCTGGGGATCCTCGGGTGGTCAGAGTTTAGTGCATGAGGCCCTATGTTTTCTGTGTCCCAATATATCAAAATAAGGTTCATGTCTCACTGTATCTCTCCAGGTAAACTTGTATTCATACAGGAAGTAAATGGGTTGTATGAAGTGTGTGATGTATATACTGTAAATAGATGAATTTACATTAAATGGACAATTGTAAAGGAGCTTATCTGTGCATCAGTGGCACTACCCTGGTTAAAAATGTGGAGTTTGTGTATCAATTGTCACAAAACCGTAGCAAATTCTGTCAGTTCTCATTCTGCGTGACTGCATCAATATATCAAGGTGCTTTGCTCCATATTTTGCCCTAATTTGCTTCACTTGTGCCATGAGATTTGTGGGGAGTGGTTCTAGGATGGGATCAGGGAGGACCCAAACAGAGCAACATATTAATGAGATATATCAAAAGTTGTGAATATAACTGGTGCTGTTTTCCTCTCTCGTTACACCAGTTAAATCTGAGGTTTAAGTGGCGTTAAAGTCTCTGCTCCAAAGAGATCTGCGCCAAATGTAACAAACAACATTTCATTCATACATACAAAATATTGCTGCTCGCAAATTGTTTCAGCCTCATCCTCTCCAGTGTTAAAGTTATTTATATATTTTGATCAGCACAGTATTGCAAGTCCTGTAATGCGGCTTCTCCCTCCTCTCCTCCCCCCCCCTCGTCCCCCCCCCCCCCAGGATGTAAGTGTAAAGGTTAGCTCGGTAGGCAAATTGCCTGTACGATGTTCACTGAATGTCATGTGACACATGGTTCTGAGCTTGTGCAGAACTCAAGTGCTTGGAACCTTTTAAAAAGGCCGTCCCTATTAGGACATAAGTGAATTAAAGACAGTGGCATTTTTAATAAGTTAAATGGAGCTAATTTACATATTTATCTAAATCAGACACATACATATATTCAAATATGTTTTTAAACTTTTAACATAGTAAACTAAAGCTTTGGGTGGTTTTCACAATCTCAGTCTAATGTTTGTTGATAGGACTGTGGCCAGTCATTAAAGCCACATTAACATTGTTATCTAGCTTTGTTCTTTGTAAAATGACTATGAGGCCATCAAACAGATCAGACAAGTATCTGATGTGCTTGAATTCATTCCTGGAGAAATGCATAAAAAAAACAAAAAAAACATTTTTCACAAAATTGAAATACAGAAAACAGTGACTTGTAAGGCAGACTGATTGTTCCCTTGGAAGCCAATTACACGGATACAGTAAGTTGTTTAACACTTTTTTGACCTGCTATGTGGGACTGGTCTTTTAAATTAAAGGCAATTACCTCCCTTCCATTGAAGCACAAGGCGAGGGTTACGGAGTCATGATATCCTTGTCATAACAATGTGTCACATAACCTGCTGGCATTCGAAAGCTTCTGTGCATTAAAACTTGGGGAGGGGGGTGGGGGGAGAGGGGAATTGGAAGGTGCAACATTGGCAATTGTGTTTGCTTCAGGCACATTGTATTTTTTCAAATATAATTTGTGATTTATGATACAGTACCTGAACTAATATTTTTTTTTATTTCATATTGTTTTATTCGTTTTCTGTATAGTACAATTAATAGACATCGGAGATCCAATAATATGACTGTGCGAAGATTCTTATACATTGAGTAGGAATAATATCAATGGAATACTATAGAATAATCATACAAACACTCTTAGCTATGTACTTATATTCTCGTTATGCTTAAATTGCAAATAATTAGAGTTTAAATCCACTTTATTACGGTTATTGTTGGGAGCTCGGTTTTTACAGGGTGTTTTATATACTATATTGCGGGGTTGTAAGAACAAAAAGGAAGAACACAGAGATAAAGAGAGAGAACAACCAAGAAGGATGGGGGTGGGGGGTGGGAGGAAGTGGCAGGAGAGGAGGGGGGGAGGGGAGACCTCCTGCACTCCACAACCATTTTTTTTTACTGTTTTGTATTACATTTTGTAGTACAATTAGCGCCCCAGCCAAGAATCCCATGTTTTATAAAATTCGTCTGTGGAATGCTTTAGGAACACTGTCATCTTTTCCATCCACATCACCTTGGTTATTCTTTTTTCTACAGTCCACCTAGATGGACTATCTTCTTCCAGGAAGCTGCCACGGCGCATCTAGCCTCCTTTAGAATAAATGATCCTATCCTCCTCTTAGGCCGGCTTATATCTTCAACTGGTTCTGCCAGAAGAAAAGTCTATGGGTCTATCGGAATTGGAAGATCAGTTACATCTTTAATAATAGTTTGGATAGTGGTCCAATACTTCTGGATCGCTGGGCATGACCACCAAATGTGAACCATGTCCCCTCTTTGTCCACATCCCCTCCATCACAGGTCTGATGCTTCTGGGTAGATCTGCTTCAGACGACTTGGGGTGAGATACCAGTGATATAAACTGTTGTAACTATTTTCTTTGATAGTGGTACTTTGCAGCAAACTCCCAAATATCTTCCCAGTCGTCTCTATCAATTTCCAAATTGAGGTCGGCCGCCCATTTGAGCATATAGTTGTGATCAGGGGTGTCCCCCGCAGCCTCCATACCTGCATATATTTTTGTGATCAGGCCTTTTTGGCAAGTACCTCTTCTACATAATACTTCAAAATTTGAGATAGGGGTGAATTCTAATTTTGGGAATTTTTTTGCAGAAAATGCAGTATCTGTAAATATTTAAACATAGAGTGGTCTGTGGTCTCATATCTGGTTTGTAGCTCCTGGAAACTAAGGACTGTCCCGTTATGTAATAAGTCAGCAATTATCCTAATATTTTTAACTTTGAATTGATCAAATTGTTTGGTATCACATCCTGAGGAAAAATTTGGATTGTTAGAAAATTGAATAAGCTGAGGTGGTTGATATAAGTTTAAATTTGCTCTTAGACTTGGTCCAAACCTCCCATGTACATCTCATCGGACTCTGCTCAAACTGTTTCACCTGTAGCTCCTTTTTTTTCAGGGCCCATAAGGACATTGGCAGAGAAGACGTTCTGGCATACTGAGATTCAATTGCTAACCAGCAATATTGGAGTGGGTCAGCATTCCAGATCACCACTTGCCGTAATTGGGCCACCTGGTAGTACTTTGAGACATCTGGGACGCCCATGCCTCCTCCTATTTTTGACGTGAGCATAAGGCCTCGTTCAGGGTGCCAGAGGCAGGAGTTGGAGGGCGGGCGTTCACGTGTGCGAGCTTCAGTCTGCTGGGCGATGTGTGCACATCATCCCCAGCAGACATTTTCAAGAGTTGAGGAGGCGGGGAGGAGGCGGGGCTACAGACAGCAGCCTATGGATTGGTGTTGCTGTCTTGAAATCATTCTCAAGAATGATTTCATTGGCTGCCAAAGTACCACTGACGCTGCTGCAGCTTCAAAAAACAAGTTGGGTTGTTTATTGAAACTGTAGCCAGCGTCAACTCCGTACTACGGAGACAGGGCAGCTGCTACCCTGACAACCGCAATTCACTTTACATACATTGTTTCGGACTGCCGCCCGCACGTAAGCACGCCCTCCCTCCGAAGCCTGCACCCTGAACGAGGCCTAAGGGATCTGGCTGTTCTGGGCCTTTTGCCCTGTCAGATGTAATGGAATATTTTATTCTGTAGATTTTTTAATTCAGATCCAGGTATCCTGACCGGAAGGGTCTGGAAGGGATATAATTACCTTGGAGTATATTAATTTTCACTGATATTATTCTCCCGATCCACGACACCTGGAATCCTTCCAAGTTTGCCAAATCTTTTTTGATCTTGTGGAATAGGGGTGGGTAGTTGCTTTGATATAGCGAGTGGTGGTACCTGGTCATATTTACTCCCAAATATTTAATATGAGAGGAACTCCATCTGTAGTTGAAATTCAGTTTTAGCAGTTTAAACTCAGGGTCTTGGAGATTCAAATGTAGGGCCCCTGATTTATCATTGTTGATTTTGTATCCTGAGATTTTTTCGAAATCTGACAAAACGTTTTGGAGATTGGGTAGAGAAGTCTGGGGACTCGTTAGTGTTGAAATAATATAATCTGCAAATAGAGAGATTTTGTAGTTTGTTTTTCCAATTGCTATGCCCTGTATATTTTCATTTGCTCGTATATTTGCGGCTAAGTGTTAAATCGTTAGGGCGAATAGAAGAGGGGACAATGGGCATCCCTGTCTTGTGCCATTCTTAATTTTTATTGGGTCCAACCCATTCCCTGGGAGCTTAACTAAAGCTGTCGGGTTTTGATATAATGCTCGTACTCCTAGAGACGTCTTTAAATCCGAATTTCTGCAATGTTTTATCTAACAATACCCAGTTTATTCTATCGAACACCTTCTCTGCATCTAGGCTTAGAAGGATAGCTCTGGCTCCAGTGAGATGGACATGGTCCACTATATGTATTATTTTCCGAGTGTTATCTGAAGCCTGTCTACCCGACACAAATCTCACCTGATCTATGTGGATCAATCTCTGCAGTATTGGATTTAACCTGTTCGCCAGAATTTTGCTGTATAATTTCATATCATTGTTTAGAAGAGAGATCGGGCGATAGCTACCGCATTGCATAGGGTCTTTACCCTCTTTGTGAATAATGGCCAGATTAGCAGTTGACATGGTTATGGGGATTGGTTTTCCTTCTAAGAATGAATTATACCTCTCCAATAGATGTGAGAAGAGTATTGCCAGAACTTTTTTTATAATAGACGTTGGCGAATCCATCAGGGCAGGGGACTTAGATATTTTTAGTGCTTTAACCGCTTCAGCAAGTTCGGTTTGAGTAATCTTCCCGTTTAGGGCCTTCGATTCGTCTTCGGTCAGTTGGGGGAGCTTACAGTTTTCTAAATACTTAGTTATAGCCTCTGAATTCTGTGGCTGTGAAGTTCCCCTTGAGGAATTCAGGTTTTATAATTTTATATAGAAGTTGGTAAATTCTTGCGCAATTCTCTTCTCGTCATATACAATATTGCCCTTTTTATCTTTAATTGCCATTATTTGTGATCTCATACGCACCCCCCTCAGTTTATTAGCTAATAGTTTGTCAGCTTTGTTTCCTTTGTCATAGTATCGTTGATTGGTCCATTTCAGGGCTTTCTCAACGTCCTCTAATTTAATTTGCCTTAGTTCTGATCTAGCCGCCATCAGGGATTTGTCCAGTTTCTTTGTTGGATTAGTTTTATGTAATTGTTCCAGATTTTAAAAAATTATGTTAGTTCTTTGTATATATTTATCCTGGCTTTTTTCTTATGGGATGCAATGGAAATCAAATCACCCCTGATTGTGGCCTTATGAGCTTCCCAAAGCATCGCCGGGGAGGAAATTGAGTCCTTGTTAATATTGAAAAATTCTCTTAGGGTCTGCTTGATTCTGTTCTCTATTTCAGGGTGGTTCAGAAGTGAGTCGTTCAGCCTCCAGCAGAAAGTATAATTTTTGACAAAGGGGGAGGGTTAGAGTGAGATCAATTGGTGCGTGGTCCGACCATGTAATGGGCCCGATATCTGCATACGAGGTGGCCTGGAGAATACTTTTTGTTATGAATAAGTAATCTATTCTTGAGTAGGTCTGATGGGGTGGGGGGGTTAAAAAAATGTGTTGTCCCTCTGGCCCTAATGTTCCGCTCTCCAAATGTCCGTTAGGCAAAAATCTTTTATTATTTCTCTAAGTTGTTTTGCTGTTTTTTGAATATGACTTGTGTGAGACTGACCCGGGCCTGAGGATCTATCCACCTCAGGGTTATAGACCATGTTTAAATCTCCTACTATGAGGGAGACCAGAAATTTGGGTTCAATCGCTTACAATACTGTTTTCAGGAAATCTGTCTGATTCTCATTTGGTGAAAAGAGATTGATTAAAGTAAAGGCCGCACCTGAGAGAGAACCATGGATTACAAGGAATCTGACTTCTGGATAGGTGATTGTTTTTTCTACACTGAAGGGAACACCCTGTCTGATTAGGATTGCCACCCCTCTTTTTTTACTGCTGAAAGAAGATTAGAATGCTTGTGGGAACACGCTCCTGAATGTGTTAGAGGGGGTAGTGGACATCAAAATGAGTCTCTTATAGGAACACTATATCTCCTTTTGATCTTTTAAGTTCCTGGAGCGCCAATCTCCTTTTTATGTTGGTCTGGAGCCCCTTAACATTTAATGAGATTATTTTTATAGAGGTGGAGTTAGCCATAGTTAATATCACTGAACTAATATTTTTAAATGCAAACTTCCAGGACCTTTTAGTTGGAGGTCTGTAATACTGTATTAAAATATATTAAAAACAAAGTAATACATATATATATATCTTTAAAATATACCCAATTATCCAATACCAATATTTGACAAATTTGACCTATTAGATGAATATATATATTATATATATATATATATATATATATATATTTTTAGCATCTTTGTACTTGTAAGTTATAATTTTATGAAGAGCCATTTGAAATCTGGATCTATATGAGTGTACACGTGTGAAGAACTTCAAATATGTATGTATATTTAGGGCCAATTTATATGCAGTGCTTTACGTAAGTATTAAACATGTCATAACACAAAACATGGATAAGTGCAACTAAAATGTAAAAGTAAAAATTGGGAGGAGTTAGTTCCTGCACCCAAAAGTTTACAATCTCATGTAAGTACTGCATATTTATTTCCGTAGCACAGTTAACCCTTTCATTGCTGGGAGACATGATCGCATTGTTGCGGGTGGAAGTGAAGAATTACAGTCATTGCTTCCTTGGAACGTTATCTCTCCCCAGAAAAGGATTATTTTTCCTGTACGTCATAGGTCGCTAGAGTGCCAGTTCTCGAGACGTTCAGCATAACGCATGGCTCATTCAAAGAGCTAAAGGGGTGAGTAAGTCCATCTCAAGAGAGTAACAAAGTTTAGGAGAAAAGTTTTGTTAATGAAATAAAACTTTTTTACGGGTTTTAAATATAGAGAGAGAGGCGCTTGGCAGATATTGACGGGAAGAGAGTACCCATAGGTACTAAATGGAGCCATGTGGAAAGTTTCAGGCATGAGAGGGCAGTGGAAACTAGAGATGCAGCCTTCAGCTTTGGTTTAACTCACTAGTTCTTAGAAATTAGGGCCTCATGCAGAGAGCATCGTTATTGCAAAACTCGCCATTTTTTGTTCAATTTCCCTCAGAAAACGGCATAAAATGGCGAGTTGCGAAAAACGCGCCATTTTTTTATTTCTATGTTTAAAACTCGCCTCGCGGCTGGCGAGAACCTCCATCGCGCCATTTTTAAAACTCTCCGAATGCAGAGAGGTGCGAACGGCAAGTTGCGGCTGTTCGCGCCAAAAAAAGGCGCGATTCTCGCATTTTTGCCGCGCCACGAAAATATGGCAAGATGGCGCTCGCCGCCTATAGTAAAGGGGAAAAAAAAGGCGCGAATTTGTTTTTACACGTTTCTGAAGCGCGCATCTCGCCAATTTAAACTCGCCACACGCATCCATGTTAAACATAGCAGAATTCGCACTTTTCTGCATATGGAGAATAAAACTCTCCAAAAAAGCTACTTTTTATGAAATTCGCCATTTTTAAAATTCTATGCTCTCTGCATGAGGCCCTTAGACTTTTTGAATAACAGATCTAGTTCCATACATTGTCATAAATTAATGGTAATTGACAAATAACCACTAGTGAATCAGCTAGTAGAGGTTAAAAAAAAAAAGCATTATTGTGACCTATTGTTTCAACCACTGCAGGAATGTGTGTAAGTATTTTGCACGCATGCAAATCGTTATGTATGTGTGTAAGTGGAAATAAATAAGTACATGTATACATAATAGCATGGAATAGAACAAAACATTAAATTATAGAGTGACATTGCTGCTTTAAAAAGCTTTTGGTCATTCTTCTGGGCTCCCCAGTTTTCCTATATACTGATAATGTATTAAAGCAACAAAAACATTTAACACTGCACAATTTTTTTTATTATAGGTTTGAAGCCGTGGGTCTCCGAAGCAGAACTGTGTTAATTTCAACTCTGGGGTCCCCCTGCTTCAAGAGATACTTATTTCCATAGGGGGTGCCGGTATCTCTCTGTAGTTTAAATGTCCAGTTCTCGCGGGCCAATAGGAAGCCACAAGGGATGATGTCACGGCTTCCTATTGGCCCGCGTGATGGGACACATTTAAACACTGTTACCCCTATGGAGGTAAGTATCTCTGGAAGCAGGGGGTCCCTGGACCTGAAAACAATGCAGTTCAGCTCCGGAAAACCCCTGCATCAATACAGTAATGAAAAATTATCTATTTAAATCGCGCAGTGCTACATGTTTTGCTGCTTTAAGTGCTCTACAGAAATGTATTCTGGTGAATGCTGCATTTTGCATTCTCATGTAATATACAGTATGCGTTTTCCTGGGTGCATTTAGCATTATGAAACTACACTCACAGGTGTAAATGGATGCTTTTCCTTTTAAGCCGACTATTCACATCCCACTCACAGCATTGTTTATTAACATGGAAAGCGGCTCCTTTTCACTTGCCAAAACACAGTGGAAAGATTGACAGCACTAATGCTACAGTGAATGGCCAGAGTAAGGTTTTCCTAGTCTCCATTCTTAACAATTGATAATGTCAGTCAGCAACAGTTGTTGAAGGAAATAAAATGTGCAGGGCAAGTTCCCAGCATTCATTCCGGACAGATCACAGGACTAAAAATAAAAACCAATGCACAATATGTTTGCGGACAGAGGTGCAACAAAGATTAATGCTCTAAAATCTTTCAGTGCCAAAAGTTAAGCTAAGGCATTGCTTGGTAATGTTGGCCACTCTGGTATTTAAATAGTTAAATCATTACGGGGTAAATTCTATATAGGCTGAATCTGGCATTTGAGCTGTTTTAGGCCGCAAATCCTCATAGACTTCAATGGAGATTTTTGCCAAAAATGTCCCGAACGTATTTTGACTATATACTGTAGAATTAACCGTTAATTGCCATGAATTCCTGATAATGTGCATGGACACACTAAACGTGTTGGATGTGACTCAATTAGTAATTACTTCCTTCATGAATGTCCGCTCAATTAGTAATTACTTACTTTAAGAAGAAATTAAATTGAGTGGACATTCATGAAGTAAGTAAATAATTAAATGTAATATATAAATGTAATATTCAGGGAGTCTCATGTGCATAATTCTCGGTTCTTCTGATTTATCGTAAATAAAATGATAGTACCTCCACTTCTGTGATCAATTCCTTCTTAGATATAGTTATGACATCTTATCACAGTAGGATAGACAAATAGGCTAAGAGATTTCTCTTTTCTACTATGATAAGACTTCAGTACTATATCAGTGATGGGGCCTTTTGGGTCATGTTTTTGAGACTTTCAGGATGCTGCAATAAATGTTTTTATGGAGTATGTTTACCAGGTCTCATAGTCGATTTCTCTATCCCACTTTGATAAGACATTTCCAGCATTTATCTGACAATGAGATGTGAGGGCCTGATGTATCTCCTAATATATAGACATTCGTACTTTCGGAAGTAATTCATTACCAATTGAGTGGGCATTCAATAATTAGCACCATAGCGAGGGTGAATCCAGCAACACAGAGGAGAATGCAAGCAGCAGTGAAGACATCAGGAAAGAGCACAGGAGTGTGGAGGGGCCCAGGTGACATTTCCAGAGGCACCTGGTGAACGGAGCATCTTGGCACCGTCCTTCACTGTGATGAGCCGGTTGATGCTGTAACATTGAGAGGGCAATGAATGCCTGTCAAATACATATAGTACAGTAATTCTCAATATTGCGCCTTGTCTCTGCTGTTCCCTTCCTACCATCCACTCCTGTCTTATCTTTATCTGAGCCTCTGCCCTGACCTCTGTCAATATCCTTTTTTTTGGTATTTTATTCAATATGCTGTGAAGTTAGATTATTGTTGCTCCATGTCAGGGGAGCCTCAAAGCTCCATCACATTAAATAGGTGTCTATATATATGATTTGTGGTGTTTTTTTTTGTTTTTTTTTACTATCTCCCTTCACAGGGAATGGGGAATATTTACATTTTTAAACTTGCCTTCTGAGTTTAGGAAATTATTACACTTGATTATTTGTATGGGCTCAACACATAGTTTATGTGGCAGTCAATGCATACCAGGTATCCTTGAAAAGCTGGTTAAGCTCACGCTGCTAGAGCTGCTGTCCGAAACAGCAAAAGGTTATTGGTTCTGATCCTATTGGGCCTGACATAAGTACACCATTTCTCACAAGGTGTCTTAGGTTTCTCAATATAGGTCTTCTGGAAATCCTTTTAGGAAGTGTGGGGGGTGAGTAATTTAAATATACTTTGCATATCTCCCAGGTATCTAAGGTGAGCTCCTTTTTGAGCACAGAAGTCTCTTCATATGTTATTTGGAGGGAGGTTTGAGGGGATATATACCTAATAAACACACAGATACTCAGCAAGCTCTGAGAAACCCCAAACATTACCACATTATATATGTGTGTGTGTGTGTGTGTGTGTGTGTGTGTGTGTGTGTGTGTCACAAAAGGAGTGCTAGTGGGCGTGGCTAAATGTATACAACAAAAAATAAAGATGCCCAAAGCTACTTTAAATTTGACAAAAATACACAGTGCAATACCTATATATTTTCTTGAAATAAATATATATATATATATATATATATATATATATATATATATACCTAGTGCTTAGGGCTCTTCTAAAATAGGTCTTCTCTCTCTCTCTCTCTGCACCCCCTTACCCCTCTATCCCATATTTCAGGCTTTGAATTTTTAGTGATGGAATAATAAAAAACGAATCTGCATTTTTGAGACTAATCCTCGGGTGAAAGAAACTTGTGGATGTCAATCTCTGTGACAAGTTTACCCATCGCTACAGTAATAACCCGTTTAACTGAACAGTGCACCTGGCAGTGCTTTGCTGGATTACTTACAGAGTCTGGTCACTCAGTCTTGCCATCTTGTGTAGGTATTGGCTATCTGGCTGCAGCTCAGAGATATATTTGTCCAAACCCCTTTTACTCTAACCTGTGCTAGCTTTATAAGGTCCCTTGCATCATATGGATGTTTTTATTTTCCATTAGTGCTTTACCATATGCTATTTGTTTTGTTGTCCATTTTTTTTTTTGCTTTTATGTATTGTAGGAATCAATTACTTCAGCAAATTCAACTTAACTTTGTTCTCAACCAGTGGGTCTTGTTTTTCTGTTTTGTTGAGATGGTTGTTTGCCATCTAGTGGTAAGCCACCAATACGTAAAGCAGCAGTCCAAGTGGACGGTTATTTTATTTTATAATTTTTTCCCTTTAATATGTGCATCAATACAATCCAGACAATGATAACTAATTAGCTAAGTTGCCGATCGGTAAAGATTGAGCTCGGGGGTTCATTAAATGTCTGTCAGTGCAGCAGAAGAGGACCAAAGATGTAAAGTTGTGTGGGAAAGATCATGTGACCAGGCAGTCACTATATATAATTGGTGCACTGCTAGAGAGAGAGAGAAGGGCTCCAAAAGGGGCTGTTTCATCAGCGGAAGGGGATGTGACTTTTGTAAATGGTTGCTATAGAAACAAAAAATGCTTGTTACATTATAATACATAATACATTTATTTGACTACCACATGTATTACTACTGTGAAGAGGTATGTACATTAATGGCGCTATATAAATAAAGACATACAATACATAAAAAATGTCACTGTGGTTTTCTGTTTGTTTGGTACTTAAATGGTACAATTTTTTTTATAGTACAGAACTGATTTGTTAAAAAAAAAAAAAAAAGTCAGATATTGCCTGGTCTGCAAATTTAAAGCAGAAATCCTACTTTTAAAAAATAAATTATAAATAGGTTTCAAGCACGGAGTCTCCGGAGCTGAACTGCGTTAATTTCAGCTCCCGGACCCTCTGCTTCCCAAGATACTTACCTCAATGGGTTGTATGTGGGGAACATAATGGTACTTAAATATCCTGCATCATGCGGGCCAATAGGAAGCCATGATGTCATCCCTTGCAACTTCCTATTGGCCCACGGACCAGGACATTTAAACCTCCAGAGCTGCTACCTCTCGGGAAGTATGTATCTCGGTGAGTATGGGGTCCCCGGGGCTGAAATTAACGTGGTCCAGCTCCGGAAACCCCCTACTTTCCACCTATTGAAAAAAAATATACATGTTTTGTTCCTTTTAATGGGCACAATTCAAAATCTGTCACTATGTTTTTTGGATTTTAAAGTATATTTACATTATAATTCATCCTTATTGATCATGCTATCCTGCTTAACAAACTCCAGAGCTCTCGAATAGGGAAGCATGCTTTAAACTGGTTTCAGTCCTACCTATCAGGTAGATCCCAACATGTGTCCATCTCAGACTCTAACTCCAACCCCCTGGATATCAGCTGTGGTGTCCCGCAAGGCTCTGTTCTGGGGCCACTACTCTCCTCAGTGTTCATTAATGATCTTCCCACAGCCTGTAAGGAAGCCTCAATACACATGTATGCAGATGACACAATCCTATATGCACACAGCCATAGCCTCTCTGACCTTCAACACATACTTCAGTCTGACTTTTTGAGACTCGAAAACTGGATTTCCCAAAACAAACTGTTTTTAAACACTGACAAGTCTGTAACAATGGTATTTGGGGCCAAGACTACATTTTTAAAGCTTCCAGCGACTGAGCTCCAGATTAGAACTAACGCTAAAACCACCCTAACCCCTGTAACTAGTTTTAAATACCTGGGCATATGGTTTGACTCCCACTTAACATTCGGGATGCACATTGATACCCTGACAACCAGGACCTATTCCAAACTAGGGGTACTTTATAGGAACAAATCCTCCCTAAGTCTCCTGGTCAGAAAGCGTATCGCACAGCAGATGCTAATGCCAATTATTGACTATGGAGACATATATATATGAGAGTATATGGCTCGGCACCTCAAACCCACCTTAGCAAACTTGACACCCTCTACAATTCAATTTGTCGTTTTGTTCTCCAATGCTACTACAACACACATCACTGCGAAATGCTCAAAGAACTAGATTGGTCATCACTCGAGTCTAGGCGCAAAGTTCACCTTTCCTGTCTTGCCTTTAAATTCTTTATGGGCAAGCTACCCAGCTACCTGAACAAGGTCCTCACCCCTACCACATGCAGCACTTATCATCTGAGATCTCCAAAAGACTGTTCATGGTCCCAAGGCTCAACAAAGTATCCGGTCGTTCCTCCTCTTACCGTGCACCCCAAAACTGGAACAATCTACCAGAGACTCTTACATCCACCACCAGTTTAAGTTCTTTCAAATCTAAGGCTGTCTCACATTTTAATCTGGTCTGTAACGGTTTCATACGCCCATAATATATATTTTCTTTAACTGTGCACGCAATATATGCAAATATATGTATATAATGTATACCCTGTTCATTTATGTAACTGTATTTGTAACCATGTATTATTTGTCTTAACTCTGTGCCCAGGACATACTTGAAAACGAGAAGTAACGCTCAATGTTTTACTTCCTGGTAAAATATTTTATAAATAAATAAATATTAATTATATCTAGGACCACTTTACTTACTGTATATAACAGGGACATATCACTGTTTGAGGGAAACAGCCTCCAAATCCAGCAGTGTGCTGGTTAATTGGACACAGGCAAACAACCAGACTCCACATGGCTGATTAGGCCTTTTAGAAAAAGCCTGATCTGGGCAACAGGAAGGAGATTCCTTAGCTCACAATGGAGCTGCCATAAGGAAAAGGAGGCTGTGTTCTGGGAACAAGACAAAAGGGGACCATGCCTTGACCCCCAAGCAGACACCTACCCGAACACCACTAACCTGAAGGGCCACCTACGTTAAGGTACCGCTGAGACTTTGGGGTGATAAGTGGGTAAGGGGCTTTCTCCCCCAGCCTTGCAGAGAGGGACTGGGGAAGTAAGTTAGCCCTTACACAGGGATAGGTGTTTATTGTTTTATGTATATTTTTGGTTGCTGTATGGTTTAAAGAAACAGGCAATAAAGACTTATTTTAATTTCACTTTTAAAACAATATCCATTGCATACCTCTGCAGACATCTCTTATACTGTTCAATACATATCATTCTTTATTAATCTATTTGTTTATTTGAATAATACATATATTAAAAGTACTGGACCTTGATCTAAAATACGGGTAGGTGGCAGGGAGAAAGAAGATTTCATCTGAATTTATTTTTAAAGGGTTTTGAGGAATGCTGTGGTTTGTGTACTAAAGCTTGATCACTCCTGCCACAGGGTGTCAGGCAATTTTTTTAATCAGCTGACATAATAAGAACAATCAGTTTAAAAATCATTAGATCTAATGTCCCTCAATATTAACCAACACAATTATTGACGTTAAGTATCTTGAACTAAGCAATTCTTAACTCCAATTTGTAAGGAAAAGAGACATTTCAAAGACAATAGCAAAAAGAGGGGTGTAACCGGGGGTCTAAATTAAATATTACATTTAAACATATAATAAACCATATATCCAATTAATAAGTGCAAATAAATGTGCAAGCATATTAACAATAGTAGTGAAGAATTAAACTAATTCTATAACCTCCATTTACAATTATAGCCTTCACCACAAAGTGAAACAAAAGTGTATTAAAAGTCAAAAAGTGTTTAAGTGCCGCAGTTCAAAAAACCCTTATGGACTGTCCTCTGGTCCCGAAAGCAGCTTGGATATCCGAAAATGGGGAGCGCTCGCAAATCACGTGATAATATATGTAAAAGATTTAAAAAAACGAACAATAGTGTAGCCAATATAATATATAATGTGTTGGTCTCACTCACAGATGATTATAAAAATTCTGGCAGATCAGAGATACACCTCTCTCTGATGGGAGCTCAATGCCCAATGCCCAATGCACCTCTGTGTAGTTTGTCTCGGTATACCGTGTATATTAACCAATCAATGAAAGAGATACACACACAGGATAGTATGTCCAAAATCTAGATGTATTGCACAAGCAGTGATAATAGCAATTTTCACTCACATTTTAATAGAGTATTACTTTCGTATATTTAACTGACGCAAATAAAAATAATCTATACAGAATACAAATACAATCATATTTATGGCAGTTGTTCTGAGTAATAATACCTGAAATAGTTAATTGACCTATATTATGTCTTGCATAATTAATGGGACTAATTTGATCATAAAAATCACACAACAGTTTTTCAACATATAATCAGCTGGTCAATGCTATAGTAAATGCAAAATATACAAATGCAAACATAACCCTACAACAATATTAAATAAGTGCAATATAGATATATAGAACAAAATGCATACTGCACCGACACACTTTATTCGAGCAAATACCCGGTATGTACCTGGCAGATACCTGGAATGCGCCGCTCCTGACCTCTGACAAGCCCCGTTGCATTTGCCTTCCCAGCCTGGGTTCATGCCTGGCTGATGGGCGGCTGATCTGTTAAATGATAATGATTAGGATTTAATAGGCTGCAATGCTTCGCGTGTCTACCAGATGGCATAAATTCATGAATTGTAATGCAGTTTATATATATATACTGTGCAGTATTGCAGCCAGAGGGAATAAAATGCTTCAATCCCTGCTTGGAAAATAACTCAATGCACTCGGGCAGAAAACAGTCACAAACCTCAATACACCCGGGTATACCCGAATTCGTGGGACTAGCCAAGCTCGAATAAAGTGTGTCGCCAGTGTATATAGAACCAATTACAGGCATACCCCGGTTTAAGGACACTCACTTTAAGTACACTCGCGAGTAAGTACATCTCGCTCAATAGGCAAACGGCAGCTCACGCATGCACCTGTCAGCACGTCCTGAACAGCAATACCGGTTCCCTACCTGTACCGAAGCTGTGCGCAAGCGGGGAGACTATAGAGCCTGTTACAGATGCGTTATTTACATCAGTTATGCGCGTATATGACGATTGCAGTACAGTACATGCATCGATAGGTGGGAAAAAGGCTTCACTTTAAGTACTTTTCGCTTTACATACATGCTCCGGTCCCATTGCATACGTTAATGCGGGGTATGCCTGTAATACATTTCAAAGACCACCTAGAGTTCATCAGCTCCCCCCCCACCCCCTTGTGTGGTGTTCTATGCTGCTGTGTTTTTTCATTACTACCAAAGAATCTCTGGGACAAAACACCAGAGTTGCCCCAAAGGCATTAGCCATTTGCTGCTGTTACAGCTGCTCGATTTGTGGGTTGGGTAAATATTTCAGATGCATATTGAAGCATTTCCATCTCCACACATTAGCTGCTTTCACAGTTCTACCTCCGCATAATCCCAATTACTGTACTTCTTCCCCAACGCCAACTCCTTCAAATAACAAGCAACTATCAGAAACACACCAACCTTCTCACCCCCTGTACCTTATGTTTCCACTTACTCTTCCTTACAGATCGTAAGCTCCGTCAACAGAGCCCTCCTTACCTACTGTAGCAGTGAATGTTTGTTACTTATTGTTTTTTCATCCTCAAACTATATTGTACAATGCTAAGGAATATGTTGGCATGTTATAAATAAATGATATAATAATAAAGTGTAGTGATCGTACAACCTAAATAATGCTCCATCCATCTACAACTAAAACACATGGATAGAACCGCTACAGATTGTTATTACCAAAACAAGTTCAGCACTATGCATTTGGAAGAGGTTCAGGCCAAATTGTAAATTCATTCAACAAGACAACACTAAAAATTCAGTACTCCACTTGCCCTGGATAAGGTATACATTAATTACCTGTGTCAGGATGTCAGCTATTGCCCAAGATAGAGTTGTTGCCACGCAGGTACTCGTTAATATTGTCGTTTAACCCACATGTGTTAAAGCCATAAACTTTTTCCAGATTATATCAACACTGTTATCCTCTTAACAATTTTTTTTAAAATAATTGTATTCTTCATAAGCTGGCTCCACTCCTAGGCAAACTCCATTTCTACAACTTCTCTACACGTTTATCAATGCTACTAGGGCTCCAGCTTTAAATACAAACTGGGGATTATAGCCATTTTATGAATATAAATGTTTCTGTTTAATTAATTCATACGATAAATAAATTGCCTGAGTCCCCCTGGTTCCCCGTTTGTCCCCTTACCTTCATATATGCAGCAGAGGCTGGGGAGGTGCGCAGTTGCGTCTGGAGGGGTGTGTGGGGGCGTTGCGGCCGGCGAATGGGTGACCAGGTTGCTGGAGACTCTCAGTGGCTCCCTTCACAGGGAGCTGCCATCTTGTAGTGTCCACGCATGTGCAAGATGGTGTGCATGTGCAGAAGTAAGTTGCGGTGGCCATTACCCAGATTGCGCATGCTTAGTGCAGGCGGTGGCAATGTTTGTACTCCCGGCGCATGTGCAGAAGCACCTGAGTTGGTGACGGCCATATTGGCACACCTCGTGCATGCGCAGAGCACCGCATAGCAGCGACCGTTTTGCCAAGGGACTCTGCAGGAGAATTACACTCCCCAGAATGCTGTAGGGGAATGAACATGCGACGTAGCTCAGCCAATAGGGCTTCTGCATTAGCAGACAGTTAGGACAGTTGGAGTGAGTTAGAACAGTTGGAGACAGTTAGGACAGTTAGAGCCAGGACAGAGAAAGGGAAGGAAGGGTCTTGGTGTCAGTGGCACCCAGACTAGGTCAGAGTAACCCCCTTAGCTCCAAGTTAGTCCCTAATCACCTAATCAGATTGTGGGTGCTACGGGGAAACCCCTAGACAGGGACATTTCCCTATTAACTGTATATAGTTAGTGTATAGTGCCTGAAACATAGTTGTGAATCATAGCCTGCGGTCTGGGACCAGATCCAGGCATACATCATTAAAGACTATTTTATTGGGGCACACTCCAGCTGGAAACCCCTCCAGAGGCAACCGCCTGTGAATCAGAGCGGAAGAGGATTCGTCCAGCACAGCGTGGGATCACATCGCTGATCCACGCACTCAGCGGCTCTGTTGACCTAATCTGGACTGTGGTCTTGTAGCGCTATCCCACACATGCTCTTTGGGGAAGGACTGGTGTGTGGACACTAACAGGTTGAGTGCCAGACACTCCAGTACTTTGGGGGGTTCCGCCAGGTAGGTGTTACTTTGGGAGATAAAATATTGTATGGCCATATACATATTGTTGTGTCTTGCTATGTGTCAGTAAATACTGTCGTTATATACCCAGTTGTGTGTGGAATTACTATCTGCATTGGGTTCCTGGGAAAGGCTATCCTACTGCGTTAGGAACTTTCCCGGGTGGAGGCACTGTGTACCATGAATGTGATCACCCCAGGCTCCCAGCAGCGGAGGATCAGGCCTCCTGTACGCTACTCAGGTAATACAGTTCTGGTAGTTCCTTTAGTCAGCGGGAAAGAGGGCTACAAATATATCACAGTAAAAGTATGTTTGAACCCAATGGCAATTTTACTGTTGTTTTAAAAGGGTAAAACCTGTATAGACCAGGCTGAGCATGTGATGTGGATAGGTCTATATATACAGCGGTAGACATGTAAAATGACTCCTGATGAACCCATGTTGTGTTGCGAAATGCTTAGAGAATATGTAGAAGTGGCGTCGGTCTAGGGGTAGATCATGCTGTGTGTGTCTAAAGGATTATTTTTATACAACTCTGATATCTAACAGTATATCATTTTACACGCATTATGAAGAATAATTTAAAGAGGATACCAGTGTTGATATCATCCATCTAAAAGAAGTTTTATGGCTTTAGCGCGTGTGGGTTAAACGATAGACAATTTGTAAATTAGTCACCCGTATACCTGCTCGTTTTGCCTGTCCAAAGAGCAATACCAATATTTCATACAATGGTACCCTGCCACCCACCTTTGACATCTCTCCACAAAAGGACACCACAGGAACTCTGTGTGAGGATTCGTCATCCTGATGGCTGGAACGTACCACTCCATCCCACTCAAGATACGTGATGCCACGGCGGTCCCGCTGCTCGCGCGATCGGTCTGTCCCTCTGCGGGTTCCATCTCCAATCTCCGCCCCCACTCTGACGTGCGGCCTGCTCGTTTGGCCAGCTTTCCCTCCGGATCAGTTCCCAGACACCGCACCCGTTCTAACGACGGACATGCGCGGTGCGCGAGTGACGCGCGATAAGGTTACCATTCTCTGACGTCGGTGACGCACACGGAACAGGTCTCCTCTGGACCTGCCTCCAGACTCCGCTCTCGCTCACGTGAAGGGCATGCCCGGGTCGGCACCCCCTGACGTGGGTGACACTTTATCAATCTATGTGTTTCTTGAATAATACATATATAACAATTACTGGGCCTTGATGTAAAACACAGAAATATATCTTCAGTAAGTTGGCAGGGATAGAAAAGCTACAGAAAAGATTTCACCTACACTTATTTTTAAAGGATTTTGGGAAACTACGTCTTCAAAGGCTACCAGTGGTTTGTATACTACAGTTTGATCACTACTGCCACAGGGTGTCAGACATCTGCTTTAATAAGTTGACATTATAGGAACAATCAGTTTAAAAATCATTCGATCTGCTATCTTTTAATATCAACAAACAAAATGATTGACACTAGAAGTATCTTGATTGAAGCAATTTTTAACTCCAATTTGTGTTGTGATAGCACAACCTACTGCAGCTAAAGCTTGTACACAAAAGTGTGGATTAAAAAGCTACAGATTTTTATTACCAAAACAAGTTGAGCACTATGCATCTGCAAGAGGTTCAGGCCAGAACGACCTCTGGATAGGGTATACACCAATTACCATGTCGGGATGTAAGATATTGCTGATGAAAGAGCTCTTATTACATGGGTACTTGTAAATATTGTCGTTTAACCCACATGTGCTAAAGCCATAAACTTTATACAGATTATATCAACACTGTTATCCTTGTCACGGGAGACCAGCACAATTTACACCAGAGATCAGTACACTAGACAGAGATGCAGAGTTGAACAAAAGTGAATTTATTAGGAAAAGTTTCCACAAACTTCAAGTACATAAAACACACACACACAAAAACTCACCCAACTGGGGGAACAACCTAAAGTCCTAGGTGCAGGGGGCCTCCGTCCGGAAGCTTACCCCGATAACGCGTTCCCAACTTGCGCCACTGTCCTCTGTAGTATGGGCAGCACTGCCATGCTCTCCACTGGCTAGCAGTTTTAAATTCACGCCATTGCTTCTCTCCTAACAGCTCTGTCCAAGGCTGCACACACAGACTGCAGCAACACTGGATGCTCCAAACTCCTGCACTGGGTCTCCTCAGTTCTCTTCTGCTGACTCTCTGTCAGCTCTTACTTTACAGGGGTTCTGCCAGTCCCTGTCAGTACACAGCCTTCACAAAGCATATCCAGTTAAGAATGACTGGGGAGAAGGCGCATTTATACCCCTGTCCCAATCAGGGAGATGACAGGTAGTCTGGGTAGGAACAATATTCACAGGCTCTGCACACGGCCCTAGACCCAGTTGATGAGATTACTGGGGTTGAAGGTGGGCCAGAACAATGCTGATACAATCCCCTTTCACTTGGAAACAATACAGAAACAGGCCCAGGGCTAACAGCTTTCTTGCAGAGCAAGTCCACTCGGCAGGTGGTTCGACCTTTCCCTGTTCCTCAACAATGGGCCTAATCCCATCACAGTGTCCAGGCCTACAATACCAAACTCTGATGTGATTACAGCTCAGTTTGCAAGAGAGAGTTAACCCCTACAGGTCCCCGCTCTTGAACTAAGCTGTGTAAGGGGCCCAGGCTTTGGCTGGAACCCTCCCTTACCTGGCTGCTGTGGACATTTTGGTTAGTGGCAGCCTGCTTTATTGGCTGCACCTGTTCCAGGGCTTAAATAGCAGCCAGTGACTCCCAGTCCCTGTCTGAGCATTGTATGAGTTTAGCTGTGTTCCTGGCCACCCTGAACCTTCTAGTTCCTGAGCCTTTCCTGTTCCTGAGCATTCCGTGTGGCTTGCCTATTGCTGTGGCGTGCCTATCCCTGTGGCTCCCCTGTTCATTGGATTTCCCTGTTGCTGACCCTGGACAATGACCTCGACCTTGCTGCCTTCCACCTGTACTGATGCCTGCCTGTCTTCTGGACTTTGCAACTCTGCCACCAGACCTGACACCTGCTTACATACGACTCTGGATACTCTTACAGGACTCTGTCCCAGGGCCCTGGTCGGTTTATTTGCATTCCTACCTCAGCCCTGAGTTTCCGCTTCCTGTTTGGAGATGAGCACCGTAACAAGCTGTACATCATTGTTTTAAATGCTTTAAGAGGAACATATATAGGACTGCTACAATAAACTATACATAAATACATCATGTCATTGACAGCTAGGGGTAATGGTGGGCCTAACCTTTATGTAAAAGCAGACAAATCTACCCCTACCATCACAATCCTCTTAACAATTCTATTCTTCATAAGTGAAACCCGGTCCCCCATGGTCCCCAGCAGGCATCGGGGCATGTGACACATGATGCCAGGGATACAATCGCGCGGCAGAGATCTTCTGCAGAGGCAATTACATTCCATGCATTTAAACAAGGAAGGCAGTTGGAGCTGTAACATGGACAGGGGAAATTGTGTAGGTGCAGGGGTCTGTGACCCTCTGCACTAGTCAGAGACACCCTCTAGGCCCAGCTAGACCCAACTCACCCTAGATTGTGGCTGCTCTAGGGAAGGCCCCATTAGTTTGGGACCCTGCCTTTAGTGGTTAGCCAGATTAGGGCCACAGCTGCTTCTGGAGCATCTTGCTATCTGCAGTCTGGGACCAGACTGAAGAGAGAGAGCGACAATCACCGCAAGTGTCACTTCAGTGGGAGGTGTTCGGTCGGCGGAGGATATCGCAGGATCGGCAGATCCCTTTACCTCTTCTTGTCAGCGCGTCTGGGTGTGGACACACCTGGCAGGTACTTGTTCACCAAACGTGCACCAACACTACTGTACAGTAAGGCGCTGATCACGCCTAGAAGGGAGGGTATCTTTTGGGGGACACTCAGAGGGTGAGGCGACCCCGTGACTCTTCTGGTATTGTGAACATGGTGTGGGGTACACGGTGGTGGGACAAAGCCCTGTGTGGCTAGTGATAACTGTGATATCTGTAACCAGTAGAGTTATTATATCCTCTGTGTTGATTAGTTTATATATATATATATATATATATATATATATATATATATATATATATATATATATATATAGAAGAAAAGAAAAGAAAAAACAGGCGCACACCTAGTGCATTAAAGTATAACAATTCAGTTTATGGAACAATAAAAACAGACAAATGCCCACTCACAAGTGTACACGGTATTCAAGCAGTTATGAGATAGGCCCTCATAAGCCAATGTTAAGACCCCTCTGAGGCTTATCAGTCGGAATTCCGGAATTTCCTCCAGGATGCATTCACTGAAGGGATTATTTCTAAATTAGAACACAAGTTTTTGTATATTAAACACCCTAGAACCCCCATTTTCTATCACATTCCCAAACTGCACAAAGACACATTGAAACCACCAGGAAGGCCAATTGTATCAGGGATTGGCTCGATGACGTCCAACGTGTCCCAGTATGTGGATTACTATTTACAACCTTATGTCATCAAATTACGCTCTTACATACGGGACACGTTGCATGTCATTGACTCCATCTCTGGTATCAAATGGAAGGATACCTTTCACTGGGTTACTTGTGACATATCTTCACTTTACACTTGTATTGAGCACATAAAAGGTATCCAGGCAATTAGTCACTTTTTAGAATTAGATCCTAATTTGCACTCTTCACAAAGGTTGTTTCTTTTAGCATGCATTAAATTTATTTTGAATCACAATTATTTTCTATTTGGAAACACATATGATTTACAAATCTGTGGAATGGCCATGGGAGCCAAATTTGCTCCTAGCTATGCTAACCTCTATATGGGACTGTGGGAGAGTACCCATGTGTGGGGAAATGCTGTGCTGGGGGCGGGTTTGGTTTTCTATGGCCGTTTCATAGATGATATTCTTATTATTTGGGATGGTGAGAGGGGAATCCTGGAGGGAATTCTGGAGTCCTTCAATGATAACAAGATGGGGTTGAAATTTACATATAACATACACCCTGACACTATAGTAGTTTTAGATCTGGAGCTATTTGTGGGTCTTCACAATGAAATTCACACAAGAACACATTTTAAAACTGTGGCTGCGAACAGCTACCTACAATATGGTAGCAATCATTACAAAAAATGGTTAGATAATGTACCAAAAAGTCAGTTCTATAGATTAAGACGCAACTGTTCAATGGACACAGATTTCTATACCCAGGGTAAAAATCTTTCAGTAAAGTTTCAGGAAAAAGGCTATGACATGGCAATTGTGAATAAATCATTTTCAGATGCCAGTCTACTGGATAGTGCTTCTTTATTGGAAAAATCTAAAGTAAAAACAATGTGTAAAAATGAGGCCAAATCTAAAGGCTCTGTACCTAAATTTATCACACAATTTAACCAGTCCGCTAAACAAATTAAAACAGTTTTTAATGACCATTGGAACATTCTGGTCAGCGATCCAGAAATTGGTCATCTTTTGCCAAAACATGCACCTGTGATATTTAGGAAAGCAAGGAGTATAAAAACAATGATTGCTCCAAGCAAATTAAAAACATCAAAAGTAGTCAATAAATCAAGAGTGGATGGTTCCATTCCCATCAGGGTAAAGGGGAACTTTGGATGTGGGAGAGGCAGGTGTCTAACGTGCAAACACTTGATTAAAACTGATAAATTCACATCCTATTCTAATGGCACCTCACATGATATAGCAGAATATATCAACTGTCTCAGTGAATATGTTATCTATCTGATATCATGTGAGTGCGGCCTACAATATGTGGGCCGCACATCAAGAGCTCTAAGCACAAGGTTTTTAGAGCATCGAAGAAATATAATAAATGGATGCCAAAAACATAACCTCTCCCGCCATTATTGTAATGAACACTTTAAAGATCCAAGGTCCCTAAGAGACATGGGCATTGAATATATTCCCCCTACATTTCTGGGTGGAGATCGCTTCAAAAGATTGTGTATGAGGGAGACTTACTGGATGTATATTCTGGATACATTGCACCCTAAGGGACATAATGACCATATTGACATAAGTACCATAGTGTGATCACTCATGGCGGGTGATCCTTCGGAGGTCTGGTTTGAGTGCTTTCTAGCATTCCCTCTGAACTATGGGGACATGTCAGGTCTATAAATATTTCTTTCCATACTGTCTTTTTAAGTGGTTGTTATTACCAACCCTACTGTAGGTTGCTCTATCCATGTTACATATCATATTGCGGATGTGTCTGTTCTAGTCCGGGGCGGGTCTTATCTTATATAGTCACATATAATTTTTACATCATTACTACACTGTCAACAGGTAGAGTTACAACACTTTTACATGTTATTCACGTTCAACACATTTTAATATATATTTATATACAAGCAGACACACATAGTATATAGAGGTATAGTTTTATGTTGTTAATCACACTAATATATGTAATATTCATACTCAATAGTATTATCACATTTATGTACTTCACTATAATAAATTCATTTATTTTCATTTTCACATATTAAGAGGTTTAGGTACATGTACTCTCATATTGAAGATTCTTCTGTCCTTGCTCAGCAACAACCTTTGCTGCACCGTTGACTCCAACTGTTATCCATGAAATTGATATGTCACAAATGGAATAACAACAGGTATATATATGGAGTAGGTTGGGTGAAACCTTAAACCCGTTTTTTTGCATATTTTATAGCTATTTAAGTGCTGACTAATGTTGTAAGGGGTTAAATTGTTGGTCAGTTTATATGCTAATTAGTACTCTCCAATTCTTGAGACTTCTTATTTGAATATAGCAAAACATTGTTACTATGAATATATGTCTAATTTAGACACTATATATATATATATATATATATATATATATATATATATATATATATATATATATATTGTTATTTATATCATCATTATCAAAATTAAAAACGTAATTTAGTATATCATCTATTAATGCTCAAATAGTGTTACCAAATGAAGTATATGTATACAATTCAATCACTTGAGCTTTCTTATGATCACGATTCTTTCAAAACACAGTGCGGTCCTCATAACCAGTCCATTGGGATCTAAATATTATTAATGATTGAGACAATGGACTGGTTTAAATCTTGTAATTTTTAATGAACTTTTTTATAATTAATTTTTTATAATTAACTTTTTAATTGCTATATTGGTGCATGCAATTTACCTTCCTATAAATACTGTGGGGTCACAACCAATGGGTTACCCTGATGAAGTCATCATAGATGACAAAACGCGTAGGGCGTGGCTAAGGCAGAGGAGACACTGTCCCACAGAGACTTTCGCTACGGGCTGAGACTAACGCAGGCAGAGAGAGGCAAAGCTAAACAGAAGTCCGGATCCCTCTCCGTTTCCCCTGGTGGTGCAGCAACCAGAAGCAGGTAGCTGAAGGTCCTGGTTCCCGGAGGGACTTCCTTTGCGGGGCACCCGACCGGGTGGATGTCACTTCTGGTAGAAGTAGACCATGCGGCTTGTGTGCAGGAGAGGACACCATTGCTGATTCGGACGCTAACATTGGCTTATGAGGGCCTATCTCATAACTGCTTGAATACCGTGTACACTTGTGAGTGGGCATTTGTCTGTTTTTATTGTTCCATAAACTGAATTGTTATACTTTAATGCACTAGGTGTGCGCCTGTTTTTCTTTTATTTTCTTCCATAGGTATCTATAGGGAGTTGTGATCCCTTACAAACGGGCTGCCTAATACCTGGCTGCATTCATCTGGAACGGGACTCTGTGTTTTTTAAGGTTTTTTAAGGTTTTTATGGACTTATCCATTGATTTCAATTTTTACATTACCTTGAGTTTTTTTATTTTTTCTATATTTTTTATTAAAGTTACACTTTTGGTTTTTATGTATTATCTTAAAGTGACATAGGTTTATTTTTATCATTTACCTTCCTTGGCCACCCCATTGGTTGTGCAATCACAGTCAGTTAGACGTACTCACATTTAGCAGGTTGTTTTAAATAGGCGCTCCTTCAAATATTTTTTTGTTATGTTTTGTTATATATATATATATATATATATATATATATATATATAACAGTAAAATGTTATTGCATAATCTGTGAGCTGTTATTATTGGTTCCTGTTCTGAGGGTTATCTCATATAATTGGGATCCTGTGCAGGCGGAGGCGCTGCCGCTTTATATATTTGTTAACCCAGGCTCCTAGTGGTGGAGTCTCAGCTCTCTGTGAGCCCACAGGTAACGCCAGCACCAGTAGTCCCTTCATGCTAGAGGGAAAAAGGGCTACATAAGACTTATTCACCTCTAGGCAGACTCCATTTCCACAGCTTCTTTACACATTTCACGACGCTACTAGGGCTCCAGATCTAAATACAAACTAGGAAATACAGTTATAATATAAATATAAAAGTCTCTGTTTCGTTAATATAGCACAGTAACACTATGTTTGAACAAAATGGCTATTGTTATTTTTAAAGGGTTAAAACATGTGTAGCCATGTGTAAAATTGGTGTACATATCTCTTTCTCATGCTGGCAGTAAACCTGGTAAGTATGCAGGATTGCCAGCAACAATCATGGAGGTTTGCCCTCAAACCCTGGTGAGGTGTCATATGTCCCCAAAGGAAGTGACAACATGTTTTGTGTCCACTCAGTGACACAGAGGGTGTCTGTTTTCTGGAGGTGATATAAGACACAGCACTGCCTAAAGTTAGGAGTTCAGTTCCTGTTGGTGTTCTGACTCTGTTCAGTGAGAGGCACGTGGAGGTCTGCAACAGTGTTGCAGTGTCTGATGCAAGAGCTGTGAGTCTGTGCAGCTCAAAGCAGACAGACAAGCTGGTGAATCTCCTTGAGAGGAGAAGTGGAGAGCAACGCTATTAGAGGAGAAGGAACCTTCCTAATGGAGTGCAGCAGAGAGATGAGCGGCTGAGCTGCTAGCTGTGAGGGGCAGCTTGCCCATACCAACTGCAATAAAGATGTCCTTGATAAAAGATACCCTCATGTATGAGTCTGGAATTACTCTGCAGAGGAAGGCATCACAGAGGAGTTCCTCATCAGAACCATCCCCATGCAGACGCAGGGATCCTGATGAGGTGGAGGCGCTGCACTGGATATAGGTAGGACTCGCACACACTACCTCAGCTGCCTGTCTGGATTGACAATCCCCAAACACCATCATGCGGGAGACTCAGGAGTCATGTTGCCAACAGGTGCACCACCAGACACGACCATGTAATGGGGGCTGGTTAGACCACAGGGGCCAATATGAGATTGGGGGGGTCAGACTAGAGGGAATACCTGTTTCACATGTATAGGTATTTCTGACCAGGGTAGCTCTATATACAGTATACAGCGGTAAACATGCAAAAATAATCCTGATGAAGGCACATAGCATTGCAAAATGCATAGAGAATTTATTGAAGTGGTGTCGGCCTAGGTGTAGATCATGCTGTGAATGTCTAGGATTATTTTTATACAACTCTGATATCTAACAGTATATAATTTTACACTTATTATGAAGAATAAAGGAATTTTTAAATACATTTTAAAGTGGATACAGTGTTGATATCAAGTATCTAACAGAAGTTTATGGCTTTAACGTATGTGGGTTAAACGACAGACAACTTGTAAATTAGTCACCCGTATACCTGCTCGTTTTGCCTTTCCAAAGAGCAATACCAATATTTCATACCATGGTACCCTGCCACCCACCATTGACATCTCTCCACAAAAGGACACCACAGGAACTCTGGCACAGCTCTCCCAATTGAATTAATCTCAAATGCATTAGTCTGGTAAGGTCCAACTAATGATGTGAGAAAATATCTCAACAAAGCTGTCATTGTAATATTTTTTTTTATTCTCATTACCATAACTTTTTGGGTTTTAAGTAAAGCAGCTATCACCCTCTTTTTGAATGAATCAAGACTGGAGGAAGCATGACCACTCAAGCGTAACCTCTGGGACGTCTCCAATTCATCAAATATTTGTCTTTTGTCCTGGTATTTTCATGAGCTCAAGTCAATACAGAGAGAGGATGTTACTCATAATTGCGCCATTCTCCTTATTCTTTGAGTACAGTAGATACAGGTACAATGACATTGTGGACAGCCATATTATTCTGACAGCAATGCTGTATGAATGAACATATCAGCTTCCAGTGGTAAAGCCATAATTCAATTTGCAAAGTAAGTGCCACTACCGTCTCAATCAACATGATAGTTAACTTGGAAATGCATATCAGATTGCAACCTCAGTAAACATTTATCTTTTACCAACATTGGTATGCTATGTGCGAAACTTAAATTAACTAGGTTTTTTTTTTCGTTTTTTTTTTTTTTCATTTTGCATCAACACTCTTTCCCATGAAGACCATCCATTTTCAGTTCGTTTTGTAAGTCTACTCTATTTGTACAGCTTTGTTTTCTGAAAAATATTGCAGAAACTTTAAGTGTAAAAGGGGTTAAAGATTCTCATTGTACAGCCTTGCGATCAGAGGGCTCTTAAATGAATTATAGCAGCAAGATCTTGCAGCCAAGAAGTTAATCATGCACATTAATTAGACTCTGTCCTGTGTGTGGAAGAAAAAAGTGAGTTATCCACACAAACAACAGCACATTTCTTTGAACCACCTCCAGTACCGAAATAGATTTCTCAACAGCCGCCGCATTGTAAGTGAGCAGCTCTGATGCAACTTCTATTTACCACAAGGCAAGGAATACATGGTACCGGTCTTCTGCCCCTGTTGAAACAGCATTCTTGTGTTAAAACATTCCTGTTTTGTCAATCCTTATGTTATAAAAAGTTATTCCAGGCTGCTTATTCCACTGATGGTGCTACAGCCCCAGAGTCAATTGAATATTATTACCTATTCTTTACAGATCTACTGAATAGTACAAGCAAGAATCATGCAGCAGCAGCTAAGCCGATTCTTTCTGTTTTAAAAATAGAAAGTGCTAGTGCAGTCTGCCCCTTCCCCCATTGAGTACCCACTAGTTCAGTTTCAGCCTAGTAAGTGTTATTGAATAGATTTCAGTGTGTTGCTGACATTCTACATACAGTACAGTCATTCTCTAGCCTGAATGGAAGGCAGGAAATATACTGTATGGAGATTCACCCTTGGATGCCGTGTTAATCTAGTGAAGGGAATATCTATGTAAGGAAAATCTGGAAGTACAGCATGTCTCTAAATGCTGCAGTACAGCACAGTCGCAAGATGAAAAGAAGCCTGGAGAGTGTAGAAAAGTATCCTGCTAAACGGAGATCAAGCTGGGGAGTTCTCACTAACCAAGGTCAGTATAGCAGAATTATGCTGTAGGCCTGTAAAGTGTAGAAATGAATTGTGCATTGTTTTGCAGAAAGCAATTTACAAAGAGAGAGTTGAATGCATTTTTGATGTATTATGTTGCCTACGGGGAGATTTATGCTGTTACTGTATATCAGTATTATAAAGAATGAAAATGGGGTTATTTTAAAAACCATCCACTATGACAGTTGTAAATAGAGGGTGGTTGTATAATAAGGCTAAAATGTAGATAATTGCCATCCTTAAATGATACCAGACATGATAAATATTAAGAAATGTATGTACAAAGTTTTACAGACTGACTGTATTGGCATTAAAGGGATCGTTATACTCTAGTTGAAAAGATCTCAAGGCACTCCAATATGTTTTTTCAATACAAAATGGTATTTATTTTACATGAAGAAAGATCAACGTTTCGGCCATAAGTCTTCATCTGTGGACAAACCCGGTAACCTCTTTCTAACATCCTGTTGTTGACTTTGAATAATTGTTGATGTGCATTACCTTTATTTTTGGATGAATTAAAGTAATTGTGCCGTGTCGAGTTTGTGTCAGTAAATAAAGATATTTTGACCAACATTGTTCAGGAAGCAATTTAAGAAGAGGTCATGTGGTGTCAAAGCAGGAGTCACTTGAGGGGACAGTTGTTGCACATGCAGTATTGTATGACAATTACGTGTTTCTAATTTGTTGCATGTTATTATTCTCTATACTGTATCCTACATATCAGTGAAGTTATCACTTCTTGCATCAAATATATGACACTTGTTAGGCAAATTTCATAAGCAGTAGATTTATACCCAGCTCCAAAACACAATGGAACAGATTCAAATATGTATTTGTTAATCATAAATGTTGACAGGGAAATATATATATCACTAGCTGATATACCCGGCGTTGCCCGGGATGTGCTGGTCACGCGGTGTCCCTCCCTCCTGTCGCTGTCCCCATGGCTGTCCGGGGCAGGAGACGGTAGGGTGTTCCTTCCCCCCCCCCTGTTCCCCGCCGCTCCTTCCCCGCCCCCCAGTCCCCGGCGCTCATTCCCCCCCCCCACATTTCAGTTTTATATATATAGATAATAAAAAATATATGAAAAAATATTAAATACATTTTGATGTAATATATTTTAAAAACAGCAACTACTCTTACTGTATATACTGTAATAAAAAATATGGATGCAAAAGAATATAAAATGAAATGGCTAGTTAAAATGTTATGTTACAAGTGGAAACCACATGACTAGGGAACCACATGACTGAGTTACTCTTAGCTGTCCAAGAAAGCATAGCTGCAAACTTGTTTACCTATCTATGGACGTGCTAGAGAGGTTAAATAACTTGTAGCACATGTACTGTATATAGATTGTTATTTTTGGATTTTGTCTAGTATTGTGTAAGATGTATCTCTTTCCAAATTATCTGTCAATATATGTTGTCGTCATATTCTGGAGATGTTATATATTCTTGACAATGTATACATGCCTATGGCAGTCTGTTCACATGGGAATGTGTCATGTGTTTAACTGGAGAATTACTCCAAAAATAGGTGCAATTTGCATCACTTTGGCACTGTGTCAATTTGCTGCAATTTTGTGCCATGATTGTTTTGAGGAGTGATTGCATAACGAGTAAGGGGAGGAGAGACTCGGAGTAATATTATAAAAAGATGTAAGTTTTTTTGGCTATGCACTTCTGTAACTCGGGCTGTGCAGAAAAGCGGTGTAGTTCCACAGGCATAAGCTAATAGGGGTCCATGTTAACATGGACATGAAGCAAAAAGCGACACTGTGTGCTCATTTGCATGTCATTTCCCACAATCCTTGGCTACAGTGTATGCAAAGAGGTAATGGTGATGCACCTGTCTGAGACGTGAATGTGCTCACGTGATATTTTTATTTGCAATAGGATGTACCAAACAATGCACCTATATCTGTTGCATTCCCCTTTCTCTTTGCGTCCAATCAATCCCAACAGGTCTGAGATCTGTGCCACGTGTAAGAAGCAAGAGTCATCGTTTTCATACATAGTTTTCATACATATGTCACTGATGCAGATGAAACATGTTGCTCTGTGTTTTGGAGCAAATTGAATCATTTTGATACATATCCTTCTTTAAATACTAGAAATGGTCATGCTCACAAATTGGAGTGTAGGCTCAGGTGAAGCATGGGGAAGTTCTTTTTCACTCAAAGAGTAGTGGATTAATGGAACAATTTCCCAGGAGAGGTAATAGACCTAAATACAGTTAAGCTAAATATGATTGGGATCCAAAAAATAAGATACCCTAAGTATGCCATTTACACACACAAAAATGTGGGATCCAAGGCTATATAGGGGTTTATGGAAAGGGGCAGATTATGAGTTAAAGCAGCAATCCCAGGTGGTTTTTTTTTATTATTGATTTTTTCACATAATAGGAACTGGGTTTGAATACAGTTATAAAAAGAAAACCGGTTGGTGGGACTGCCGCTTTAAAGGATAAAAATACGTGTATATTTGAACCCCTTTGCTGTAGAGGCCAGCATTACAATACATCTATGTGATTTTATTCAAAGAGAACATGGAGAAGTCCCTTGAACATCTTACAATATATATGTATTTATGTATGTAAAGATAATAGGAAACAGGCACACAAGATCTTGGAGAAAAAAAAAATCTAATTTATTTAAACGCATCAATATTTTGGCTCACTCTGCAGCCTTTCTCTTGAGAAAGGCTCCAGATCGAGGTGCAGCATTGATATGTTTAAATAAATTTGATCTTTTTTCTCCAAGACCTGGTGTGCCTGCTTCCTTTATACCTTTTTATACTTACTGTTGCTGCAGTCTGCACCCAAGCAGTAAATTTAAGTTACTACCTGCATATATATGTGTGTGTGTGTGTGTGTGTGTGTGTGTGTGTGTGTGTGTGTGTGTGTGTGTGTGTGTGTGCGTGCGTGCGTGCGTGCGTGCGTGTGTGTGTGTGTGTGTGTGTTGCTATATATACACATATATTTGTGTTTGGCAGGTTTGTTTGCTAAGGGGGTCAGATTGCAACTACTCAAACATGGCTGCCCTAAATTTAAGCACGTGAAGATCGGATAGAGTTTAAAAATGAGTTATTTTTATGTACATAGCGAATGGCTGGAAGTGCCATGGGGAGACGGAGACTTAGGTACAGTATGCACTTTAATAATTTTTCTTGCCTTTCACCTGACTTTGATGTGTTTGATCTAGCAAAGTTTTGTTTACATAAATGTGCAACACTGGCACTCACGGTGCTATGCCCCATATGACTTGGAACATGTTCTTTTTCTAAATATAGTCAGAGCTCAGGGCTCACAAACTCACTGACAGACCGCAACATTAACAACTCTGTTACATTGTGTTTTTTTCATATTTAAGATACAGCATTTCCCATTTATATTTTTCCTATGCACCTATGCTCTATGAATACATAAAAGCTGTAAATGCACCTGTTTTTTCCACTCAATCTTGCTTGACAAAACGTTCCTGGATAATGCTGCATGTACTGTAAGTACCGTAAGAAAAATAATAATTCTACAGTACAATAACTAACACAAACAGCAATGTGGAGCAGATACAGTATATGGATGAAAGGATTTCCCAGTTAGCAAATAAAGTCATAATTGGTCATTCCTTTGCAAAGTTTGAACAATGACGTTAGATTAATCATAACGCCTATGTACAAAAGCAAATAACCTAACACAGTGCTACTCCTTAAATAATGTATTGTTATTTCTCCCCCCTCCCCCCCCGGCTGTTAGTGATAATGATAGGGATAAGGCATCTTTTGCCTAAAATCGCATAGCAACTATGGTTAATGTTAATTTCAGGTTAGCACAGGGATTTAAAGGAGCAAAACATGTGTGTTTTTTTTTAAAAATAAATCAGTTCTGTAGTATTTGATACTACTGTACATATTTTTTCTTATTCAACTCATTGTCATTTTTAATCAGTTTTAAAATACATGCATACCCCGCATTAAAGTACGCAATGGGTCCAGAGCATGTATGTAGAGCGAAAATGTACTTAAAGTGAAGCACTACCTTTTTCCACTTATCGATGCATGTACTGTACTGCAAACGTCATATACGTGCATAACTGATGTAAATAATGCATTTGTAACAGGCTCTATAAGAAGAAGCTGTATCATACGGTATTGTTTTTGCATTAGGTAGATGCATTTTTACAAATAACACAGTTATATCCACATGTGCAGAAAAATTGAGTGTCCAATTTTGCAATTCTCAATCGTAATAGTATAATAGGGCTTTCAGCTGAACCATTGAATCGCTCGAGTGGTCTTACCAAAAGCTGCTACGGCATCTCGCAGGGCCGGGCGTCATGGCCGACAAGAGGGGGGGGGGAGCTGTGGACAACTGTCCTGGGCCCGGTGGCTGCACGGGACAGGGGGTTGTTAGATGGTGCTGGAAGTTGGGCCTGGCCAGAGGTTAGGCCGAACTTCTGCGTTCGGCTGCCGGGCCTATGATTGCCATCGGGCCCCAGTTTTCACCAGCTGCTGCGGGCCTCTCTCTCCTACTGGGCCTCCCACTCACACCGGTAGCTGGGTCTGCCCGGAAATCGTGCCCAACTTCCACATCTGCGCGTGGACCGGAGTGGCACCAGAAGCCTGCGACCACCCCAAGGTGTGTGCGCATTATTGTGTGTGTGTGTGTGGGGGGGGGTATTATATTGTGGGGGGGGGGTATTATTGTGTGTATTATGGGAGGGCAATTATGTGTATGTGTGTGTGGGGGGGGTTGTGTGTGTGTAGCCAAGGAGGAGTGAGTGTGAGGCGTGGGGGATTGAGGAAGCGGGATTGAATAAGTGGGGGGGAATTGAGTGGTAGTGGACGGGGGAGAGTGTGAGAGGAGAGAGGGGGTTTAAGAGAGGGAGTGAGAGAGGGAGAGGTGGGGGAGAGGGTGAGGTGGGGGAGTGAGAGGAAGGGAGGGGAAAAGAGTGAGAGACAGAAGGGGGAGAGAAATACATGGAGTGAGGGGGGAGAGTTAAGGGGGGTGAAAGCGAGGTGTGAAAGAGGGGGAGGGGGGGGCTCTCAAGGCCGCCGCCACAGGGAAGGTGGGGCCAGGTAGAAACTCTAATCCTGGGCCCTGGGAAAGCTGTCGGTGGCTTTGCCAGGTATCATCTGTGTACACATACTGTAACTTTTAGACCGGCTTTAACTAGATACAAGTGGTGGAATCAATCTGTGCTACTGTACATTGAGATGGCAATTTAATTTTTGGGTAACCAAGGTACAAGGTGATCACAATTGATCTGCCCATGGTGACATGCAGCTGCTATGGATGTTGAAGATGTTTGGCTGTGAAACAATGCTTATCCATTTCAATAATACCTAGGACTATTTTCCTTGTTTTATTTTGTAATTTGTAGGGTCTTGGGCGGATCGATCACCACTGCATGAAGCAGCCAGTCAGGGGCGTCTTCTGGGGCTGAAAACGTTACTTTCACAGGTAGGTTGAATAGCCTTCTAGAAGGAGGGTGAATACAGGGTGAATTGAGGGAGCTTCCTCAAATGTATGTATAGTTTGCTATTCTTTTGTAAGAAAGGGGTATGCCTACTTGAACTGGGCATGCTATGTTTTTTATATTTGATTGTAGCAATGTAGTAGTCGCAAAATTAGAAGGACAAAAAAAGATAGGTGTTGTGAGTGGTAGAGCTACTGTTAAGACATGAATCTAAAAAAAGGTGGGAGGCTGACCTGCAGGTCATGTCCATGTGCATCAGAGGATGTGTAGTCAATGCAACTTTGGACTGGCTTGCCAGAATTTTGTGGCATATACAAGAACATTTTAGGTGTAAAAGTCGTCAAATTGGTGACTTGGCTAATCCATCTACCGGTGTTGCAAACACTGGTTCCTAACTATGCCAAGCTAAACCTGCTACTAGACACACATACAGTAACACACAGGGTGTCATTTATCAAAGGGAACTGTCTGCAAAACTTGGAAGAAAATACAATTGGTTTCAATGAAAATGTCCCTTAATTCATTTGGTGCCCTCCCCCACCTCCCCATTTTACAGTAAATAAACTTTTCTACTAACTCCTAAATTTGATTTGATAAATATGTAACATTTTTCAATTTGTGACTTGTTCATTAGCATTTTTACATACATGGTGGAGCCAGATATAGGAATTCCTACGTCCTATTATAATATGTGTTACTCCTCATAATTCCTATACCTTTTTAAAACTGTTTCACAACAGAAAATAACACATACAGGGTTCAGAAAGATGCAATGCCTCAACCTGTCCTAAATCCTAGTATCATTTAATATCTAAATTGAAATGGTTTGTCACTTACATAGCCCCTTTCACCTTTGAATAACTAACTGCTTAACTTCTTAGACCAGGTCCATAGTGCCTTCGCCCGTGCGGAGGCGTGCGCCGCCGTGATGTCACCCGCTTGAAGCTGGTTTTGTTTTGGCCATGGTACATGAGCTGTCCGTGTGCATTTCTGGGGGCGTGCCAGTGACGTCACGGAGCTGGTTCACCCTCATTGGGCGAACCGCTCACGTGACCTGTCTGTCGCACTCAGAAATTAGTGAATGATTTATCATGCAACGCGCGCCCCCTCCTGCTTCCGCCCACATGCCGTATGCATTCGAACACTACCATAAGGCAGTCTGTTTTCTCTGTGTGCGGATGCCTCCGCACGGTCTGCAGTACCATGGCCCAAGCCTTAGACGTGCCCTATAATGCTCTGGAGAGCTCTTTGCCAGATACTAAGCAGCCTAGCAGTAGTTCGAGCTGTAGAGAATTTGGGCAGAGTAAATTGAATCCATAATCCTTGATTTAATTAATTAAAATTATGTTTGCTATCTCCGTTTCTGTATAACATATATATTGTTAGCAGGTTCACGTTATATCCTATTAGCATATAAGTGTTAATAACATAACTATTCTTATAATTATGAACAGCCTCATAAGAACAGAGCTCACCAGGCTAATATTATTTAGTGCATCTATGTCCCTATACGGTTGTTTCCTTAGTTGTTTTTCACAGTGGGTCAACAAAATCTAATAGTACTCTATACTAGCATAAAATAGCATTTAACTTGCTGTTTCCAATACGTGCTAAATAAGAATAGCATGTCTAGGGCTTTTTCAAAGCAGCACATAGAAGCACCAATGAGATAAAGTTGTATTATTGTTAATACATTCCTACTGTACTAGGTATAAAATAAAAGAGCAGAATACAATACAATCTTACAATAATTATAATTTTGTATGTATAAGAATCTTCTGTTGTGACAATAGTTTGTACACTGCCAATAGTAAGTGTCTTTAGTGCTATGTTGTTAGTTCACCTTATTCCTTGTTTCACAAAGATTCCAAAACGTCAGAAGATTGTTGTTCAGCAGACAAAGTTAGTTTATTCTTACAGTGTTACTTACAGATGAAAGTTCAATCAGTGATAATAACGTGCTTTTTCTCTCACATGGTAATGATAGAACAAAGAAACCCTTGTCTCTCAAATGCTGCACAGATGTTATTTGCAGAATAGTCTTGATAGATAGAGAGGTCTTGGAGAAGAGCGAGCGTGTTCTTTCAAATACAACTATATTTATTGATCACTAAATCCACCCCATTTCTCCTCATGGCTTTTCTGTAACAAAGAAACTCCAAACTACTTCAGACTCAAATGTCATACTAGGCCTTGAAATCCTATCCTTAAGCCAACCTCCAACATCTGTTATGCAGTAAACCTTTACTGGTATTCATCTACAGTATTTTGGCTTTCATATGAATTCTGAACCTCAAACCCTCTCATTTAATTGTCTTGATATAAGTTCCCATTCATACATTTTAATACAATAAATGGATTTCTAACTTATGTAAAGCAGCAATCGCCCTACTAATGTTGGTGATTTAGTGAAAACAGGCAGAAAAACTTACCACGCTATTTAGCATGAAGGATGATGAATATGTTACAATACATTATCATCAGTCCTAATGTGCTAACATGTATTTTACTGAAACATGTTATTTATCACAACTAGGGTTACAATGTGAACACAGTGACTATTGATCACGTGACTCCACTGCACGAAGCTTGTTTAGGAGATCACGTTGCATGTGCAAGAACCCTTCTGGAAGCTGGAGCAAATGTAAGTCTGTTATAATAAACCATATATTAGATATTTTATTATAAATTACCATATTTTTATGTTTTACTTAATGAATGAGATAAAAGGTATTAAGCTTAATACTGTTAGTTCATTTCTGTAACATATATTAGGAGCTGTAGTGGGATATTTTCAATAGGAGTTTACTTACGATAGTGACTAGATCTGCACTAGTTTAATGAACAATCCCATTAATATATCAATTCTTTTTTTTTTCTGTTTAATATTGGGTTTACAAGTAATAAAGTGTCACAAGACTGACATTGTACTATTAAACATTCTCTCATCCCCATACACCTCTATCCTTCCAATTATTCAATTTTCATCTTCCACTTAGTGGGATGAAAAATATTGTGAGTATTAAAAAGATACCACTATGGTTATGAAGATCTTATGAATATTTTAACAATTGCATAAGCTAATTTAGGTGCAATGGTAAGTGTGGCTTTTGCACAATAGTCTAATTTAGTTTTAATAATTATGTGGAGGACCACCATCGTTTCTGAAATCTTCTAATTAATGAACACACTTAAATTAGAAATGTAATATATATATTTTTAAAAATAATAGTCCTGAATCTAAACCTCAGCCTTAGTACAGTTATAGAAAATCTACAAACTGCACAAGAGAGAGGCCTAAAGTGAATTTTAAAGAGTTTCAAAGATCACCACTAAAGTCATCTTAGCGTGTTTATTTAAAAATGGTGATTATAGGGGTGTCCAAGGTCTCAAAACATGAAGATATGACACACTGGGCAACTCCATTGTCATTTAAGTGATTGTATTTTACTTCAACATTTTGGTGCTACCAAGGCATCTTTAAATGTGCCTTGGTAGCACTGAAACATTGAAGTAAAACACAATTAGATGCATTACAATGGACTAGCCCCATGTGTCTTATTTTTGAATGCTGTAACAGCAGGTCCTGGCAGAACTTTGCTAACTTTGAGCACCCATTGTTATAAATAAGCTGTCATTTAGTATCCCAGTATCCAAGAAAATGTGTGTTCTACCTGTCTTCTCATCTCAAAACAGGCATCACAGTTGCAACAATGAAAGCAGGAGTCAGCACTGCTCATTTGTTTTTTAATAGTACCTGAAATGAGGGGTTCCCTGGAGCCGGTCTGTGGTGGTCCCAGCTCTGGGGAACCCTTGGCTTACAAAATATTTGGAAGTTTATCCACAGGAAATGAATACTTGCCTAGTGGAATCAAGATGGCCGCCAGGTTCAGCCTCTCACTAACGGTTAATATAAAGCTTAAACGTCATCGGTAGATAACACAACGGCTTTCTATTGGTGACCCTGCAGCTATATTGGTATTTTATTTTGTATCTGAAGCCACCACAAAAAAACGCAACTATCTCAGGCACCAGGGAGTCCTTGGAGGTCTCGTTCAGGCAATACTAAGAAACATTTGAAAGGCTGCATTATTAGGCCGTTTTTACAAAGTCCCAATGGCTGCCATCTTAAATAGACTAGAAAATTTGATTCTACATCATTTCTGCAGAATAAGAACAGAATAAAAACTGAAACGTGTGCAACCTGTAAAAATAAACATATGTAAGAAATAGTCAGACATATGGTTCTGCAGCAGTACATCTTTTGGCTTTTGATGTAAACTCACTAAAGCTACTTTCCTAGCAGCTTGGTTAAGGCAAAATACGGTAATTCATATGGCAAATGTTCTCACTCCCAAAGAAACCCATTTTTTCAGTTGATCAGCATCAATACCATTTTTGTATGCCTTTCGCTCTCTTCGTGTCTCCGTTAACTGCATGATGATTACCATTCATTTTAAGTGCCTGGGGTATTTGCAATGTTCTTGGTTCATGTACTTGTAAATCAGTTTAAAGCACATCTGAAACACTTTACTTCATGTCTACCCTTAGACATCTTGTGATATGTTTTAGGTGAATGCTACAACCATTGATGGAGTGACTCCTTTATTTAATGCATGCTCAAGAGGCAGTGCTAGTTGTGTGGAACTTCTTTTGGAGTATGGTGCAAAAGCTCAATTGGAAACATGTCTTCCTTCACCGACTCATGAAGCTTCAAGTAAAGGTAAGGTGTAACACATCAAAAGACGTGCCACGGCTCACACATGATTCTACCTACTCACTTAGACTCACATTCAATAGGTTGCAAACCCATTATCACATCATTGACAAAGCGAGCCCCATTTAAAATTTGGGGCAGTTAGTATTAAACGCATGAAGAGTGGTCTGAGTATCAAAGGAAAATAGCCACAAAAAATGACACTGCTAATGTGACTTTACCATGTTCATGGGGATGTCTCAAAGTCTCCTAACTCCATAACGGGCAATAATGGTTAGAAAAATCGCTGCACCGGACTTGAAGGAAATCCCATTGGCATCTATCAGATTTTTTTTTCTTGTTAAATCTGATTTGGAGAAATAGGGAGGGAGGCTAATGATCAACTAAAACTACCAGCTCATAGACCAAAGTGTATAAATAATTGTAAATGGGAGGTGCATACGTGGACTAGGGAACAGACAGAAACAAAAAAGAAAATACTAAGGTATTGACTGTAAAGAAATCCACTTTGTTGCACACCACCAAATAATACATAATAAATAATAACACATAACTTTATTAATCAATAGGTTACATAAAACATATATCACTGTACAAGGAGACCAGTGATTAAAATATCCCGCGTGTAGGCGTAACTCCCACCTATGCTTCTTACTGTTGCTGGGTGAAAAAATACCAGGGTAAGAAGACCAAGATGATTGGACAATAAGGATGGTAAACATCACAACCACACAGGTAGATGTGGCCCGGTGGTTATTATAACAATAATACTGTTAATGGCCGGGTCACATACCTCCCGGAAGGTAGACAGATAAGGTCACCAAAAGGGAGACTATGCATGGAGATAAATAATGGCTGATACTAAGCCAATGTGAATAGCAGACCTGGATATAAACAGCACTATACTAGACTGATACTGAACTAGATGTAGTGATCATCCAACCCAAATAAAAGACTGGAATATATTCCAGCAATAATTAGCCAATATGAATATAATGCATACTACATGTAGTTAACAGATTGCCAAAGTATAGATGGACAACACACTGACGATTGGTTACTATAGCATGGCAGAGTAACTACCCTACTATAGGGGATAGTCCGAATAGATGGTAGTACTGTACATCTAATTAAATTAGCTGATAAATCGACTGCGGTATAGGCTGCAGGCTGAATTTAACAATCTAAATCTCCAAAATCAAGGTGAATAGAAAACACCTAATAGTATAACGCCTAATAAATCACAATTTCCCCTGCGAAGCTCCGTAACTGGAGGGAAGTGTGTGTCGGGCACGTCAATTGTGACATCAGACGCCATTATGGTCTGTTTTTATGCTACAGTATTAGGCTTTTTCTATCCACCTTGATTTTGGAGATTTAGATTGTTAAATTCAGCCTACAGCCTATACCACATTCAATTTTTCAGCTAATTTCATTAGCTGTTCTACCATCTATTTGGACTATCCCCTATAGCAGGGTAGTTACTCTGCCATGCTATAGTAATTGTTGACCTTCCACCAATCGTCAGTGAGTTTTCCCTCTATATATTGGCAATCTGTTAACTACATGTAGTATGCTTTATATTCACATTGGCTAATTATTGCTGGGATATATGTCCTTTATTTGGGTTGGCTGATCACTACATCTAGTTCACTATCAGTCTAGTATAGTGCTGTTTATATCCAGGTCTGATATTCACATTGGTTTAGTATCAGCCATTATTTATCTCCATGCATAGTCTCCCTTTTGGTGACCTTATCTGTCTACCTTTAGGGAGGTATGTGACCCGGCCATTAACAGTATTATTGTTATAATAACCACCGGGCCACATCTACCTGTGTGGTTGTGACATTTACCATCCTTATTGTCCAATCATCTTGGTCTTCTTACCCTGGTATTTTTTCACCCAGCATCAGTAAGAAGCATAGGTGGGAGTTACGCCTACACGCGGGATATTTTAATCACTGGTCTCCTTGTACAGTGATATATGTTTTATGTAACCTATTGATTAATACAGTTATCTGTTATTATTTATTATTTGGTGGTGTGCAACAAAGTGGATTTCTTTACAGTTAATACCTTTAGTATTTTCTTTTTTTGTTTAAATCTGATCTGGTTTTAATGTAATTATTGCTGCAGATTTGTATCTGAGAGACCGACAGGACCAAGAAGAACTAAACTGACTTAAAGCTGCAGTTCAAGCTGCCATTTCCAATTTATTTAATTATTTTTTTAAATTCAATATGTGCCTCAATACAATCTGCACACTGACAAGTGATTAGCTACGTTGCAGATCGATCCATTCTCCTGTAAATCGAGCGCTTTGCTCTGGGTTATTTAATTCAGTTAATGCTGCGAAACAGTACCCACGATGCAAAATACTTTGTGGAAGATCATGTGACCAGGCAGTGACTAGATACAATTGGTGCATTGCTAGAGAGAGGGCAGGGCTCAAGAGCCAGAGCCTGTCTCAGAAGGAAAAGGGGTGTGACTTTGTAAATGGTTTCAATAGAAACAAAAATGCTTGCTACATTAGAATACATTAAAAATTGTTTTAAAAAAATGCTATAAATATTTTTTCATAGTACAGAACTGATTTATTTAAAAAAAAAAAAAAAAAATACATGTAGTATATTGCTTGAACTGCAGCTTTAATGCTTGGAAAACCTTACCCTTACAATATTTAGCTATAATAAATGGGGTTTTATTTTTATTTTGGCAGACACTTTCTTCACAGAGAGAAAAAACATAGCTTATGCTTATTTCCAATGGCGATTGATGATAGATGTATACATTTGATCAGCAGTCCAGGTGCAAATCTAATCAGTCATAGAGGCAGATTCCTCAAGCTCTGATGCAGGTTAACACACCCGATCCTGTGTTAACACCCATTGACTTGATTTAACACCGGATTGGGAGCACTAACCTGTCCTAGTGCTTGATGAATTTGATCCATAATTCCATACTAGACAGAGACAAGGAAACAAATTTGCCCTGAGAGAGGCAAGATGATTTATTGCATAGAACTATGGTGGTTATTTTTCAAAACATACTGTCTATGAACTGGAGCAATACACATCAACTGCATCATATTAATGGGAGAAAAAATCTTGTCGCTTTCATTTAATATTGTACATTTTAATGCTGCCTCAAAAAGCGCATTCATTCCACATCTCCAGATGACTTAAAAAAACATACACATGATCTCTTTATGATTATTTTTTTTTCTATGGTCTTAATATTTGAGATCCTTCATATCAGGCACCTGTTTTATAGTAAGAACATGGTGGCAGCTTCTGAAAATGTTGCACATAGATTTTTTTAAATAAATAAACACAATATTATTAAGTAAAGATTATACTGTCCATGATGTATATATTTTTTCTCTGTTTATTTTTCGTACTTGCAGGTTATAGTGAGTGTCTAGATGTATTGATCTCTTGGGGTATAGACGTGGACCAAGACATTCCTCATTTGGGTACTCCTCTTTATCTTGCATGCAAAGCCCAGCAGATCAGTTGTGTAAGAAAGCTCCTGTATGCAGGTACAGTATTCCAGTATGCTGCATTTATCAGTACTGCTGCAGTGTAGTAGCATCTGTCTTATGTATTTATGACAACACATTAAGGTACACTTTTTGCTTACACAATGTGTAACTGTACATAAATGAATGAGTACTTGAGTAGTAATGTGGGTAATACCTTTATACACTTGTTATGACCATGCTGCATATGTACTGATGCCTTTTCCCTGTATCTCACTTTCCATGCCCCGCCCACAACTAGTTCTCAACATTTGCCACCCTAGATTTAATCTTCAACATCTTTTGTATACCCAAACCTGTCTTTCCCTGTTTTTGTCATTGACATCTTCCCCCATTTTCCTGATCTTTATCAGCACGGCCCTTCTGCTGTTTTATTTGGTAAACATAATTTGTTCAGTACTGCTTGACCTGAGGAAGAGATTATTGCCCTTAAAAGCTTATCTTTAACATATGACCTACAGTACCTCAGAAACGCTTATAGAAACAAGTACGATAAAAAAAGTCTGACTGTCCTATTTGTTAGAATTAGAAAGGTAACACAGTAGGGGTACTATTACATATTAAAACAGCAAAATGTGAACATTTCTATGTTGTTTTTTTTTGTATTTGATAATACTGGCTGCATTTTTTTTTTAACTTCTAATGTCACTTTTTAAAAAAATGCTGATTATCCTTTGATTTAGAAAGTCATATCCACTTTCTCTTTTGAAAACACTTTCTGACACAAACCTTTTTGAGCTCTGCCTTTTGGCAACAAAGTATCACAAACAGATCTGTTGCTGTGTTCCAGTGGACAGAGGGGGGGGACAGTGGACAGGAATGGGGGCAGTGGACAGGAGGGGGGGGGACAGTGGACAGGAGGGGGGGACAGTGGACAGGAGGGGGGGGCAGTGGACAAGAGGGGGGGGGCTGTGGACAGGAGGGGGGGGACTGTGGACAGGAGGGGGGGACAGTGGACAGGAGGGGGAGACAGTGGACAGGAGGGGGGGACAGTGGACAGGAGGGGGGGACAGTGGACAGGAGCGGGGGGACAGTGGACAGGAGGGGGGGACAGTGGACAGGAGGGGGGGGACAGTGGACAGGAGGGGGGGACAGTGGACAGGAGGGGGGGTCAGTGTCACACTCACACACACACAGAGTCTCACACACACACACACACACACAGAGAGACACACACACATGTCTCAGTCCCGTGCGGCGCTCAGCGGCGGCCTTCTCGGGCGCAGGCCCCGCCCCCCCGCAGTCCCGTGCGGCACCCTTCTCGGGCGTAGGCCCCGCCCCCTGCAGATCCATACGGCGCCTTTCTCGGGCGCAGGCCCCGCCCCCCACAGATCCATACGGCGCTTTTCTCGGGTGAAGGCCCCGCCCCCCGCAGTTCCATGTGGCGCCGCACCGTACGGGTGAGGTGGGTGGTGTGGTACGGGTGAGTGGTGGGCTTCCCCCGGCCGTCCGTTCCACCCCCTCCTGGCCGTCCGTTCCGCCCCCTCTCGGCCGTCCGTTCCGCCACTTGGTCCCGGCCGGAGGCACAGGGGTGAGGGAGGGGAGGCGGTGTGTGTGTGGTGCTGTGTTGAGGGGAGGCTGGAGGGGCAGGGGTGTGAGGCGGCGGTTTGGGCGGGAGGTGGTGTGTGTGCATGTGCGGCAGTTGAGGCTAGGCACTCGGCACCGCGAAGGAGGAAGGGGGTCCTTCCGGGCGCTGCCATCTTAGGCACTCAGCGCTGCGAGGCAGCTGCAAGCTGCCTGGCCACTGCCTGTCCCCCCGCCGGGGAGGGAGGGGAGTGAGCGACGGTGAGTGAGCGCCGGGGAGGGAGGTGAGTGAGCGCCGGGGAGGGAGGTGAGTGTGATGGTCGGGGGAGAGGACAGAGAGAGAGAGTGTGTGTGTGTGTGTGGCCGAGGGGGAAGAGAGTGGCAGTTGGGTGATGTCAGAGCCACCAATCTGATTGGCCAGAGGCTGAGGACCAATCAGATTCACCGCAGCTAGAACCAACCTTTCAATTTTATATATTAAGATATACAAAAACAAATATACACACATTATATACATTTATTCCATCTGATGCACATGCATACACATATATCCTTCCTTATACACTTTGATACATACACACACATTTACGCTGATATAATACATACATAATGTATACCTTCACCCATTAGACAATTATGAGTAAAACAATGAAAACAGAACAGTATCCCAGTGCAACCATGATGCTTCCATGCATCCCAATACAACCATTAGCTCCCATGAATCTCACTGCCCTCATGACCTCCCAATCCATTGCCCTCTTGATTCCCATGCCTCTGTCTTAGTGCCTTCTTGACTCTTGACTCCCCCCATGCATCCTAGTAGCCCCATCTCATGCTACATCTGTTGCTGCTTCTCCACCCATGCTGAGACATACACACACACACACCACTTTTCCCCCTCCCCCATGTACCTCCGCATGGGGGGGAGGAGAGAGGGGAGCTGGTTTCGGGCCAGGGGACTCACACAGACAGCTGACATCCCGGCTTCTCCAGACTGCATGAGATACTCCCTCCACTCCACCCCCCCCCTCTCACAGACTCAAGAGCTTCTCCTGCACAGGACACAGATCAGCTGCGGGTAAGTCCAGCGTGGGGTTGCCATTGTGACACTGGCTTCAGGGAGAGCTGGGAGCGTTATCCCCTCTCTCCTTATGAGTCCTGATCTGCGGTGTGAGGTGCAAGCTCCAGCTGGAGTCTCACACAATGTCTCTATTCCCTGTGACCTGGACCCAGGCCACAAGGCACTGCGTGGCCATCCGGTCACGGTGAATCAGCACTAGCATATGTTAATGGGGAAGTGTCCCTATCTGGGGTCTTCCCTACAACACTTAACTGGCTGGGACTCAGGACCTAGCTGGTGCCTAAAGAGGGCACGCCTAGGCTTAGTCAAGGAGCCACTTGCTCCGTGGACACTACCTGCTTCCTCACTGGCTCCTTCACGACTGACCTCGCAGGCTTTTGTGCACGGAGGATATCCCTTCCCTCCTTCTCTGCGAGCCCTATTGGTTGGGACTCCCCATGTGGTGTTCCCTCCCTGAGAATCCTGGGACTTGTAGTCCCGTGCGGCATCTTGTGGAGCCACCTAAGATGGCCGACACAACTTACTACTACTGCGCACGCGCGCCTCATTGTTCTCTGCATTCGCGAGGTCTAAGATTGCGGCCCCCGCACTCCCGGCGCAGAGCTCCAGCGGCACAAAGCAGCAGTTCCCCCTCACCAAAGGTAAGGAAGGGGACTCTGCTAGAGGTACTTTTAGTGAGCCATATGAGATAACCCACCAATTAAGCACTCTTTGTAGATCTGCACAGACCCAGGAAGGGTCTTGACCTATTATAAACCTAATATTTTGTATTTTTAAGACAAACAGTTAAGACATTAACCCCTGAAGCACCAGATTAAGTAAAACACTTAAATTTTCCCAGAATTTTCATTACAGAAACATACTACTAAGTGGTACAAAGGTGATATTGTCCCAGATTGCATCAGTTTTACAGCAAAAATGCTGGGGATCATTTATCAAAGTCTCCTGGCTACCAAATTATGAAGGAAAAACATTGCCAATGAGATTTTATTCCTTTGCTAAATCTGATGTACCCATTTTGCCCCAGTATTACAGTTGGAAGACTAATAATTATCCCTGGTCTTCTTTTTTTTTTTTTTTTTTTTTTTTTTTAATCCTTGATAAGCAGGTGACAATTTAGTTTTGTAGTTAAAAACATCAAAGTCAAAGTTGTAAATCCCATTAACATGAGACGGGTATTAAAACAATGAAGAAAGTACAATGTGAATAATGGTTTCATTCAATCCCAGGCGCGGATGTACAGCAGGGCAGGCACTTGGATAGCCCATTACATGCTGCTGCTCAGCAGTCCAGTACCGACATTGTAAACCTGCTGCTGGACTTCGGTGCTGACATCAATGCCAAAAATACAGACCTCAAACGTCCAGTGGATGTTGCTGCTGCAAGAAGTTCAGTGGAAAAGCACTTGCTTTTGTATGAAGGTAGTTGTTTTATGTAGTATTTTTCTTTAGAGTTATAATGCTCAACAGCCAGGCAGTTGCAGAAGCGTGGATACCATTGGTTCTGAAAGTGCAAACTGCACATTTCAGGGGATGAGGAAGCAGGATTTTTCAGGCTTAGGGGGCCCAAAATATTTGTAAACCAAAGCCACCATTTCACTAGTTCCTCCTCATTGTAGTTAGATTCTTGTGGCATTGTATGAATGAAAAAAACTTCACTTAGATTTTTATACTAAAAGTATTTTCTTTTGGAACTTATTGAAAAAAAAAAAATGAAAATCTAACCTGTACCCATACACCTCAGGCACTGATTTCCAATTATATCAAAATAAATCAGACTTTATTGATGAACTATTTAATGAACATAAAAAGATAAAAATGCGATGCACGTGGGGCCAAAATGTTGCAACTTACCTTCATATATTGGTACATTGAGCATTATTCATTAAATAATTAATAATAATAATAACAATTGTTTGTTCTTGTACAGCGCTGATAGTTTTACGTAGTGCTTTACAGAGACATTTTGCAGACACAGTCCCTGTCCCGTAGCGCTTACAATCTATGCTTTTGGTGCCTGAAGCACAGGGAGATAAAGAGACTTGCCCAAAGTCACAAGGATACTCAGTGCCAGTCAGTGTCTTTACTCACTGAGCCACTCCTTAACTCCGTATTTATTAATCTCTTATCACAAGTCCAAATTGTGCGGTGTAAATTACATTTTTTGACCAGGTGTACTTCCGCTATGCAATTCTGTACAGTATGCAAATGAGCCAAACTCGCAAAATTCATCTTCTTGGGCTATTCCTTAAACTGCGAGCTTGCAGATCGGCCACAAAGTCGCATCCAGAAATCTCGCCTCCATCAGATCATAGAAACTATTAGCATTATAATTATCACAACATTTTTACATTCTCCAATAGAATAGTTGAAGCATTGCATAGGTAATATATATCAGTCTTTATTTTAAATACAACGCTCTAAACTTAATATTTGTTATGTTGAGCGAACAATGCACAACACTATCGCTAGATTGTTTATTTTTTGTAGACAAATTAAAAACATAACTGAATTAGCCAAAAATCTACACTGCCTGATTCTGTGTGGCACCATTCAGAGTTACAACTAGAACTATTTTTTTTATGTCATTCCTTAAATTAAATACAACAAATTATCACAGTTAGTTGTACTGTTCACTGTCTACTTGTGATTAATTGCTCCAACGTGAAGTGACTAACCAGTGTTCTTGCATTTATTTTATTTTAGCCACTCCATGTTCTCTCTGTCAGTTATGCAGATTATGCATCCGAAACTGCATAGGAGGATCCAGATTGCATCTTGTTCCACAGCTCCAGTTGCCAACAATACTGAAAGATTTCTTGCAGTATCGAGAAAGTATAAGAAACTTTTAATGATCTGGATGCCTTATGTATGTTAAATATATTGTAAAAGACCATATATATTTTAGCAAAATAGCTTAATGTCTGTACAGATTATATTTAGTTCTGTACATTTATAGATCATAAAATGCAGTTGCCATTTGAAAGTATATTTTGCTTTCATCACAATGTTTGTTATATATTTTTAAAATATGTTTGCATTCATGTAGTCAATGCTTTTTGATTGCCTACTGCATTCAAGTCCCCAAAAATATGTACCCACTGCCAATAGTTCCTTGCTATTGTGAAGGTAGCAATTTTTTAATTGGGATTTAGATTCATATTTATTCAGCGGTGCTCTGCCATAGCACCTTCTGGTGTCAAGACACCCTATGGCCCAATCATGTATTGGTTATGTCCTCAATTTTGCTTATTTTAATGTTATATATATATACAGTTGTGTGAAAAAGAAAGTACACCCTCTTTAATTTCTATGGTTTTACATATCAGGACATAATAACAATCATCTGTTCCTTAGCAGGTCTTAAAATTAGGCAAATACAACCTCAGATGAACAACAACACATGACATATTACACTGTGTAATGATTTATGTAACAAAAATAAAGCCAAAATGGAGAAGCCATGTGTGAAAAACTAAGTACTGCATACCTTATGATTCAATAGCTTGTAGAACCACCTTTAGCAGCAATAACTTGAAGTAATCGTTTTCTGTATGACTTTATCAGTCTCTCACATCGTTGTGGAGGAATTTTGGCCCACTCTTCTTTACAACGTTGCTTCAGTTCATTGAGGTTTGTGGGCATTTGTTTATGCACAGCTCTCTTAAGGTCCAGCCACAGCATTTCAATCGGATTGAGGTCTGGACTTTGACTGGGCCATTGCAACACCTTGATTCTTTTCTTTTTCAGCCATTCTGTTGTAGATTTGCTGGTATGCTTGGGATCATTGTCCTGTTGCATGACCCAATTTCGGCCAAGCTTTAGCTGTCGGACAGATGGCCTCACATTTGACTCTAGAATACTTTGGTATACAGAAGATTTCATGGTCGACTCAATGACTGCAAGGTTCCCAGTTCCTGTGGCTGCAAAACAAGCCCAAATCATCAACCCTCCACCACCGTACTTGACAGTTGGTATGAGATGTTTGTGCCGATATGCTGTGTTTGGTTTTCGCCAAATGTGGTGCTGTGCATTATGGCCAAATATCTCCACTTTGGTCTCGTCTGTCCAAAGGACATTGTTCCAGAAATCTTGTGGTTTGTTCAGATGCAACTTTGCAAACCTAAGCCGTGCTGCCATGTTCTTTTTAGAGATAAGAGGCTTTCTCCTGGCAACCCTTCCAAACAAACCATACTTGTTCAGTCTTTTTCTAATTGTACTGTCATGAACTTTAACATTTAACATGCTAACTGAAGCCTGTAGAGTCTGAGATGTAACTCTTTGTTTTTTTTTGCAATTTCTCTGAGCATTGCACGGTCTGACCTTGGGGTGAGTTTGCTGGGACGTCCACTCCTGGGAAGATTGGCAACTGTCTTGAATGTTTTCCACTTTTGAATAATCTTTCTCACTGTAGAATGATGGACTTTAAATAGTTTGGAAATGGCCTTATAACCCTTCCCAGATTGATGGGCAGCAACAATTGCTTCTCTAAGATCATTGCTGATGTCTTTCCTCCTTGGCATTGTGTTAACACACACCTGAATGCTCCAGACCAGTAAACTGCTAAAACTTCAGCTTCTATAGAGGTGGTCACACTTGCTGATGATAAATTAATCAAGGGCATTTGATTAACAGCACGTCTGCTACTTAGCATCTTAATTCCTATGGAAGCAGTAAGGGTGTACTTAGTTTTTCACACATAGCTTCTCCATTTTGGTTTTATTTTTGTTAAATAAGTCATGACACAGTGTAATAAGTCATGTGTTGTTGTTCATCTGAGGTTGTACTTACCTAATTTTAAGACCTGCTAAGGAACAGTTGATTGTTATTATGTCCTGGTATGTAAAACCATGGAATTCAAAGAGGGTGTTCTTTTTTTTCTCTCACACCACTGTATATATGTAAGTGAATGAGCTTTAACGGGTCTTATATATCATAGCACCACTGGGCCATGATCTCTATTCAAATGAATGTAGCTGAAATCTTCCAGATCAAGGGGGATACAACTTCCTAGCATATTTAATAAAGGCCTTTGATAAATCACTCCATAAGTGCATAACAGTTTTGCCCCTGCCCTGACAGAGGGGCCTTTAATCATGGCTATAAGGGGCCCAATCTGTCTAACAAATCTGCTGTTCTTATTGTTATAGCCCTACATTTTCCCGTTTCTATTTACCTTACCCTTTTATCACAACTTGTCGAGAATTTGCCATATCAATATAAGAATTGCGTTGTCTTTCGGTTTTGCCTAGCTTTACATTCTAATTACTCCCTTCCCGATATCTTCTCCTTTTTATGTTCACTTGTATTTTCCACCTCACTTCTTGCTCTCTATTGCACACAAAAGTCTGATAAATAACCTTTACCTCCCGAAATGATCTTCTTTTTGTGTGAAAAAAATTGAGAAATCTTGGCGAATTGTGTAAAAAATTGAGTTTTGTATTATAATGATCTTTATGTATTTATAAAGCAGTAAAGCATATAAACGAGACAACTTTGTACAGCAGGGCCCCGCTTCTCGGTGCTCCGCTTACTGGCGATTTTCACTACGTGGCGGGCCTCTGGAACGGATCCCGCCGTATACCCGGGGCCCTCCTGTATTAACAAGCAACATCTATGTTGTGAAGCATAGCTTATTAGTGGTTGCATCACATGATAATTCCCCCTGCTAAGGATCCTCTCTAAATATAGTACTCCTATTAATAATACTGTTCAATATAAGGGACCATCTACAAAATATACTATCTAATACATTGTATAGATCTTCCCTCACAAGAAAACAACCAACCCAACAGAGATATATAAAACTCTTCTGCAGTACATACACAACTATTTTTGACTCGCACTGTTTATTTCCTTTTCAAACTGCCTGTCACCTGTTAAGAAGTCTCAATGAATCTTTCAGGGCATTCATTTCAATGGCTGATCTTCTATGTTGGCCCTTCACTGAATCGAGTTGACATCTTGTTGCATGCCCTTTTTCTCATGATCAGTTTCAGGTATTATATTGGAAGGGTCCTCATTGGCTGTCGGTGTATCTTACTTTTATCCTAGGGTCCCCTTCGATTTCTGAGAAATGTGTCCTCCTGATCTGTGTGGACGATATAGGAACTTGGTTCCACTTGTTTCATTGTACAGTACATCTCTGGCCCCCAGTACTATGCAATTCCACAAACTCAAGATTCTTGGTTAAGCTGTGTAAGATTTCTGCTGTTCTTGCATCTCTTTTTTTGTTTATTGTCTTTCAGCAAGTTTTCAATGATTGGTAAATTTGACCTTTTCCTTCTCCAAGAGTGGGATAGATTAGATCTCTCCAAACATTGCACTCAACCCTCCAGATACTAAACATAAAGTAGTTCCAACCCAGTGGATGTAGATAATTTAAATTAAAACTTAATTTTTATTTGCAAATACAATTTAAAAAAAACTATTAAAAAAAGATATAGAATAAAAAATGTCTGATTTTGTGTGATGTGCCACCAAATCTAGTAGAGGACTTTGTGTGGCTACAGTACACAGGAGTAGGTGGCTCCTCTCCAGTCTATTGGCAACATTTAAGTGGGAAAATTACTGCAAGATAGGTAGCTTACAAAAATGGTAGACAATAATATATCTCTCTACTGACACCAATATAGGATGCAAAATAAATATAGTGTCGAGTAGAGCACCAAATAATATGTAATTGTTGGCAGATCCCAACCACAGTTATCTTTTACTCCCACTGCTACACTAGATATTTATATCACATATACATACCAGGGTCGCTTCAGTGTATTGCTTGATTCCCATCAAGGAAAAATAAGGAGCAGACAATTTGTTTCATATCTTTCTTTTTATTAGTATCTGTAAATAAAAAAAGTTTTATCTTAACTATGTACATTCACTAGGGTGTGACTGTTAGATCTGGTCTATCCTGCTCTCTGATTTCTATGCGTGTTTGCCCTCTCCTCTCTGCACCACCCTCAATATATTTTTATTTCTATACTGTTCACCAGCTGAGCAAGGCCACTGTTCTCTCTCTTTACAGTATTGTGTGCTTTGGGAAATTAATAAAGCTCTATACAAATACATTTTTTTTTTATACAGTATAAGGTTTCTTATTCTCCGGAGTGATCTTTCCACCAATCTGTTAAATTGAGGGTAATTTGGACAACATATGTAATAAAAATCCTAATCCTTGGCACATTGACCAAATTCAGCACTGGAAAACTCTGGCCCATTATTATTGAAGACTTCATCTGGAATAACATGTCAGGCAAATATGCCCTTTATATTTTAGTGTACAAATTTATGGATATAAAGAATTATAATCTGTGATTATTAAATAGTCCCTAGATAAATAAATCAGTGCCTACCTTCTCATAAACTCTGAGTGAGATTTCAGAGGTTTTAGCATTGATATTATCATTGTCTTGATTAATTGCTGGCCAATACATCACTTTACATGCTTTTTTTTCTTTTTCACTTCTCTAGTCCTAAATGAACCTCATGCACGCTTTGCGCCATTTCTTTTTGAAGGCTCATCTGTATTAAAATTTTACTGCACTTCAAAATGATTCCTTCTAGCACTGAATGTTCCTGTCTCCAGTTCCAGTAGTCACTTACACTTGTAGAGCAAATTTCTTTTTCATCAGGCCCCCCCACCCCTTTGATTATGTCTTCTGCAAGATCTTTAGTAAGGACGGCTGGGAGTATGGCAGCGCTTCGTACCGCCTCTGAGCTGGTATCTCCTCCTGCTACTACGCGATGCCACAATGTCTTTACGATGTGAAGTCAAGTGATGACATCACGTGCACGGGGGCCTTTTGCCCGCCCTCTTGTTGTGATGTTGCATCATCAAGGCAATGCGTGGTAGCAGGAAGAGATGACGGCACTTAGAGGCCCTGCACTCTCCACCAGCCCAACTCCGGTAATCATAGTTTAAATGTTGCTGTGGTTATTTTAACCACAACATTTAAACTATTTACGGAAGTTGGGCCGGGAAGAGTGCAGGGCCTCTGTAAGAGTGGGGCCAGGTGCAATCACACTGATGGCACAGCCATCAAGCCGGCCCTCACTCTCATCCTTCTGTTTCTTGTTTGATTCTTTCAAATTGATGTTTAGCTAAGGGGATTGACTTTACAATTATGCTTGCATAATGATTGAGCCATTGCTCTAGACCGTGCATCTGCTGTAAACATTAGTTTTCCTAGCATAATAGTGCAACTAAATTATCATTCTTTAAATCCTCAAAGTGCAGTCATTCAGTGGCTCAAAATACAAAGCTGTCAGGGGTTTGTGATCTGTTTCTATTTCCACCATTTAGCCATAGTTACATAGTAGATGAGGTTGAAAAAAGACATGCATCCATCAACCTATGCTACATTTAGACAACAGATACTTTATCCTATATCTATACTTACTTATTGATTCAGAAACACAGAACACCTGGGCGCTCTCTTTCCAATGGTAGAGTACAATCAAATAACAAGTAACAAAGAGATACCACCTTCTTAAGGGAGACCACAAGTATCCCTAAGATTGGAGTTTCCTCCTGAGGCTCAACCCCATCAGGATCTATCCAGGATCCTTAACATAGACAAAAAACACAAGAAAATAGGGGAGCACAAGGTGAACAGTAACGTATACTGTATATGACTCCTGTATGGAGTTTAACACAAAGTGTGGCAGGTGTATTAAAATCTTTAAAAAATGGTGAGGTAGTACGTACTTAGCTTGGTGCTCAAGCGGTTAAATGCCCCAGTCAAAGCACCAGTGCCACTACCCCAAAAAGCCAATAAAGAGGTGAATGGGTATATAAATAAATATATAAATATGAATATCACTCACATGGCCCTGTGTGAGCACGGGTATACTAAAGGTTTATTTTCCTTCTGTGTAGTGGAATACGCCAGGGCAGGGTTCCCCCTCAGTCCCGTTGTATTATGTGGTAAGTGATGGGCAATCCTCCCCTCGGTATAGATGTATACAGATACAACCAAATTCAGTAAATTGAAGAATGGTAAGGTACTCTATATTTGGCTAGGTACTCAAGGGTTTTAATTGACCCAGTTAAAGCACCAGTACCCAAAATACCAATGGTCAATAAAGAGGTGAATAGATGTATATAAATATATATATGAGTATCACTCACACGGCTCTGTGTGGGTGCTGGTATAACAGATGTTTCTTTTCCCTTCTGTGTGTTGGAATATATAAAGTAAAAACCAGGGGAGCGAAAATGCTGTTGGAATATGCCAGAACAGGGTTCTCCCTCAGTGTCCGCGTCCCAGTGTATGGTAGGTGGTAGGCAATATTTCCCTCAGTAGGATGTGTGCAGATACAACCAAGTTGAGTAAATAGTCAACACTTTATTACATAAAAATATATATGAATTCGCACTTACAGCTAAAAAAAGAAGACCGCGGTGGCACCAGAGTAATCCGTTTCGGCGTCTGCTGCAGGTTGGGTCCCTGCTTCCGCATCTGGATTCAGGGCTGTGACATCAGCTTCGCTACGGTGGCCGCTTCTGGTCAGAACAAAGAGCTATGCGTTTCGCCTATACCTAGGCTTTGTCAGGCTTGTATGAAGTCAAACAGGGTCTTCTCCCGATACTTAAGGCGATGTGATCCAATTAGTCCTTGATTAGGAACCCCTTCAGCTGTGACGCAATGGCCCATAGCTGAATACGCTATTCCTCATTTGCATGTCCTAATGGGTTGAGCTATCTGAAGGTATTGCGTAATGATCTCAGTCCATGCAGACTCATTAGAGCCACTCCCCCTCCTTTCAGCATGCAGTAAAATACTGGCTGCAGGATGACCATAAATTTACACTGTTGGTACGCATACAGAAACATTCAGTGACGATAACAGTGAGATGGTAATAGTGAGATCTTGGCAATCAAATGTTATGATGTTAAAACATTTAAAGGATAACAACAAATCACAAAGATATCTAGAGACTAACAATAAAAAATAATAAATAATAAAAGATAATAAAAACCACAATGGAGAATGTCACAACATTTGAAAATGGACCCAGCTTATTTAAGCCTTAATTCATGAGTATGGAGTAGAGATCTTAAGTCTCCAAATGGGAGGAAGTTCACAATCTATAAGAAAACATAGATATTAGACAGTTATAATGCCAGTGTGTGTATGCAATAGAAGGATAAAAACCTGCATAGAGAGCCCCATTAATGCTTGAGGTATCTATGAGATCAGCATAATGTAAACATGCTTTAAAAGGGGTCCTGCCCAAATAGAACTTTGAATCTACCGGGTGAATTTTTTTAAATTAAAACTTATACATTAATTAAAAATGTGTGTAGCAGATCTATAAAAACAATTATTAAAAGTAAAAGTGCAGAGGATATGTGGAACAAGGCGATATATGACAATATAAAATAAAGAACAATATAAAAATAAAATATATATAGTCATGTGAAAAAGAAAGTACACCCTCTTTGAATTCCATGGTTTTACATATCATGACATAATAACAATCATCTGTTTCTTAGCAGGTCTAAAAATTAGGTAAATACAACCGCAGATGAACAACAACACATGGCATATTACACCGTGTCATGATTTATTTAACAAAAATAAAGCCAAAATGGAGAAGCTATGTGTGAAAAACTAAGTACACCCTTAATGCTTCCATAGAAATTAAGATGCGAAGTAGCAGACAGGTGCTGCTTATCAAATGCCCTTGATTAATATATCATCAGCAAGTGTGACCACCTCTATAAAAGCCAAAGTTTTAGCAGTTTGCTGGTCTGGAGCATTCAGGTGTGTGTTAACACAATGCCAAGGAGGAAAGATATCAGCAATGATCTTAGCGAAGCAATTGTTGCTGCCATCAATCTGGGATGGGTTATAAGGCCATTTCCAAACTATTTAAAGTCCATCATTCTACAGTGAGAAAGATTATTCAAAAGTGGAAAACATTCAAGACAGTTGCCAATCTTCCCAGGAGTGGACGTCCCAGCAAATTCACCCCAAGGTCAGACCGTGCAAAGCTCAGATAAATTGCAAAAAAAAACAAGAGTTACAGTACATCACAGACTCTAAAGGCCTCAGTTAGCTTGTTAAATGTTAAAGTTCATGACAGTACAATTAGAAAAAGACTGAATAAGTATGGTTTGTTTGGAAGGGTTGCCAGGAGAAATACTCTTCTCTCTAAAAAGAACATGGCAGCACGGCTTAGGTTTACAAAGTTGCATCTGAACAAACCACAAGACTTCTGGAACAATGTACTTTGGACAGACGAGACCAAAGTGGAGATGTTGGCCATAATGCACAGCGCAACGTTTGGCGAAAACCAAACACAGCAAATCAGCACAAACACTTCATACCAACTGTCAAGCACGGTGGTGGAGGGGTGATGATTTGGGCTTGTTTTGCAGCCACAGGACCTGAGAACCTTGCAGTCATTGAGTCGACTATGAACTCCTCTGTATACCAAAGTATTCTAGAGTCAAATGTGAGGCCATCTGTCCGACAGCTAAAGCTTGGCCGAAATTGGGTCATGCAACAGATGCAAACACAGAGTAGGTAGCGCTAACTATATAAAGGAAATAACCCTAATGAGAGGAATAACCTCACATAGGGGGCTGCCTAAATACTAAAACTGACCCCCTGGTCAGATAACAAAACAAGAAAAAATATAGTATTAAAAAGGCGCCGGCAGATAAAGGATATATTCACCAACAGGAAGAAACCGATAGGGATTCCAGACGGTAGAGATGTGCTTAAAGAAAATGTAAAGAAACACAAAACATAGTGTAATACTGTAGGTAAAAAACAAACAACATATAATGTAACACTAATACTAAATAAATATTTTTAATAAGTATTTTTTAATACTATATTTTTTCTTGTCATGCAACAGGACAATGATCCCAAGCACACCAGCAAATCTACAATAGAATGGCTGAAAAAGAAAAGAATTAAGGTGTTGCAATGGCCCAGTCAAAGTCCAGACCTCAATCCGATTGAAATGCTGTGGCGGGACCCTAAGAGAGCTGTGCATATACAAATGCCTGCAAACCTCAATGAACTGAAGCAACGTTGTAAAGAAGAGTAGGCCAAAATTCCTCCACAACGATGTGAGAGACTGATAAAGTCATACAGAAAACGATTACTTCAAGTTATTGCTGCTAAAGGTGGTTCTACAAGCTATTGAATCTTAAGGTGTACTTAGTTTTTCACACATGGCTTCCCCATTTTGGCTTTTTTTTTGTTAAATAATTCATGACATGGTGTATTATGTCATGTGTTGTTGTTCATCTGAGGTTGTATTTACCTAATTTTAAGACCTGCTAAGGAACAGATGATTGTTATTATGTCCTGATATGTAAAACCATGGAATTCAAAGAGGGCGTACTTTCTTTTTCACATGACTGTATAGCTAGAGTAGCTGTGTGTATTAACCCTGGTTGCATATAGAAGTCACATGCTCACTTGTATGCTGCTCGTGACAGATGGTATATGGGGACGGATTAAGGTGAGATATTGTTAATTTGAGGGACCTTTGCTAAGGTAAAAAGTGGGCCAGCTTGAGAGCTGTGTATTAACCCTTGCACCGTATGCAGGTCACGTGCTCACAGATGTGCCATACGTTAGTCAGTATATTATAAGAGAAGAAATACGGGCGCTCAAGTATTGGTAGTGAGAGGGTACTTAGCTGCCGGTGCTCTATATCCTGGGAATTACAAGGGTCCCAGAAAAAGCCAGATATGCAAAAAGGAGGCAGGCACATGGTCTTAAGCAAAAAGATTTAATGTGCTATAAAGATTTATAGCACATTAAATCGTTTTGCTTAAGTCTGTGTGCCTGCCTCCTTTTTGCATATCAGTATATTAAAACTAATTAAATATGGCATTAAGTATTGAATAACAACAACAAAAAAACAGTAACTATTATCTAATAATACTGAACTGATTTATTTAAAAAAACAAAAACACAAATGTAGGATATTGCATGAATTGCTCCTTTAATTCAATAAACTTGTATCTAATATTGTATGTATTAAAATGGTTTTAAAAAAATGGTGTGTGTTGAACATATGCATTTTAAGTGAAACTTCTTTGTGTTTCCTCACAGAAATTGTAATTATACTGTGAAAGTCTTTAATTCAAGCAAAAACATCAAAATGAAAATACTATTTAATTGGCAAAGCACAAAGAAGTTGAAGAACGTACGTGCGTGTTTGACTCATGTTTTTTTTTATTTTGATTATATGTAGGACTTTGAAAGAGGAAGATTCAGAAGTCATGCCATATTCTTTATTCTTGATAAAGCGTACATTGTGCATCCTGTTAAGATAATTCTGCTTAATACATATTTCCACTTATACATGTACAGTAGGGCCCCGCTTCTCGGCGATCCGCCAAACGGCAGTACTGTTTCATGACTGTAGTCATGTTTCCAAAAATGTGCAGAAGGGGGCAGCCGAGTCCGCTGCATTCTGGGATGGCGTAGGAGGAAGAAGAGACAGGAAATTGCTGGTGGACATAGCATTTGTGCGCTTTGCACAGGGTCCAGGGAGTGAGAGGGGGACTGAGAGGACAGGGTCCGGGGGTGAGACGGGGACTGCGAGAACAGGGTCAGGGGAGTGAGAGGGGGACAACGAGCCCAATTGCTGGAGCATGAGAGACCTGCCAGGCTGTGGAGAGACCCCGGGGCGACGGAGGACTTTTCAGACTGACCAGAGTCCACAGCAGGGAAGAGGAGAGACCTCCTTCACTAACTACAGAGATCTCACACTGGCTGTGACAGGGGGAGTGAGAAGAGATCTCCCTCCCACCACAGAGACTGGTGGGGGGAGAAGCCTCCAGTTACTCACTCTTGTAGGAGGAGATCCTCCTCCTCCTAAAACACCCCTGGAGAGACCCTCTCACTATCCGGAGATCCCAGGATTAGAGACAACCCAGGCCTCTCTTACCCCCCTCACTGTTCCCTGGGTCCCTCCCTGAGTCTTCTTCCTCTCGTCTGTGTTTGCGGCCTCTCCTGCCCCCTGTCCCCGGCCTCTCCTGCATCTTTACATGGGATGGGCGTCCCCGTGTTACCGGAGCAAGGGATGGAGGCCTTGGGCTCTGTGCTGCTGGTGTTGGCGGCGCTGCTGTCTGGAGGCGGAGGCTCCGGCACAGTCTCGGTGCTGCCCCCAGTTGTAAACAAGACAGCAGGCCTAGGACTGCTGGGAAAGTGGCAGCGGTGGGCCCGGGATCCGAGGTGGGGAAGGTGGTGTGGATACCGGTAGAAGCCTGCCCGAGTCCCCCACCCAACTGGACCAGCAGCCTGTGAGTACAGCACGGTATACTCCTCTGAGCTCCTGTGGGCGACGACAGCCAATCCTGTGCATGCGCATGGGGACGTGGGCTCTTGACAGGTGTTCCTCCACATGCACACGATGACGACAGTTCATGCACATGTCCGCAGTCACAGCCGCTACTGCGCATGCACGTGGCGATGGCCGCTGCAACACGATGGCTGCTTCTGCGTATGTTGACAGACAGTCCTACGCATGTTGAAAAAGGATCGTGTGACATCCAAAAGACCTGAACAAATTGATGGAACTCACCGGCCAAAAATTGAATAAAAAAACTTTATTAAACTACATAAAAATCTGAAACATCCACATAGAGAACCAAGCTCCTCCTCCCACACGTTTCACGCCGTCAGTGGCGCTTTCTCAAGGAGCATGATGATAGAGGAAGGAAAGTACTATTTAAATCCCTCCTCTCTGATTAAAACATTGCACACTTGATTTTCTCACTTGTTAAATATACTCCCCATATTTCACCATTTACCTAAAATACATAAATCACTTCACTGCCCCCCAGGTAGACCCATTATTTCAAGCATCGGATCACTGGGGGAGTATTTATCTCAGTATGTTAATCACTATTGACAACCCTTGGTCACAGCACTTCCTTCCCATTTACTCGACACATCTCACGTCCTCATTCTTTTTGTGACTACACTTGGACACCCAACTCTCTTTGGGTTACACTCGATGTATCCTCTTTATATACAATCATCTCACACACAGACGGTATTCGTGCCGTTGAACACTTTTTACACTCCGCTCATACATTTTCACCTGCTCACATTGCATTTCTCATAGATAGCATTCACTTCTTACTAACCCACAACTATTTTATGTTTTATGGGACTTTCTATCTCCAGACACGTGGGACTGCTATGCGGTCTTGTTTTGCCCCTTCCTATGCCAACCTTTTTATGGGTTGGTGGGAGTGGAACCACGTGTTTGGAGATAGCAACCCCTATCGTTATCTTATCACTTTTTATCACCGGTAGATAGATGATTTATTAATTATTTGGAAGGGCACTGTCACTCAGCTTTATTCTTTTATTCCTCACATCAACACCAATCCCTTTAATTTACACTTCACCCATCACTTCCATCACCATCACATACACTTTTTAGATCTTTTACTTTATATTCAGATTTCCAGGTGCACACCGACATCTTTCGTAAACCACATACTCGCAACACTTTACTACATGTCACCAGTTGTCACAATTGGAGTCTCTTTCGGGGAGTTCCATATGGGCAGTTCTTGCGATTACGCAGGAACTGTTCTACTATGGAAAATTTTGAGAATGGTGCTCATGACCTTACTTCAAGATTTCTTGAAAAGGGTTATGATCCCTATATCATTCAAGAAGCATACAATAATGCCAAAGATAAATCCAGACAGGACCTGTTGGGCCTAAAAATTTCCAATGTTTCCAACCAAAGGTTAAGATTTCCACTTGAAACAAGTTCTGATAATGTTGGAAAAAATACACCACACTGTGATATACCACTGTTTATTACTCAATATAGTAACCAAGCAATGCGTATAAGGGCTATAATCAAAAAACATTGGAAAATTTTGACTACTGACCCTCTTTTGAGACATTTTGTCTCATCAGATCCAAAATTTGTTTTCAGAAAATCTCCTACTATTGGAAATACTGTATCACCTAGCCTACACAGACAACAATCAAACGTAAATAAAAAACAACTTTTTCCCAATTTGCTTGGTTGCTACCCTTGTGCAAAATGTAATATATGTAAATATGTATTAAAAACAAGGTATTTTTCCAATCAGGATGAGACCAAAAAGTTCAACATAACGGCATTTATTACATGTAAAACAGAATATATCATATACATGCTTATATGTGGCTGCAGAAAAAAATATATAGGCTTAACAACTAGAGCCTTTAAAGTAAGAATCCAAGAACATGTGAGATCTATTATCAAAGGAGATCTCACACAACCGGTTGCATACCACTTTAAAGATTGCCAAAACAGCAGCCTGTCTAAAATCAGATGCATAGCTATTGAGCATATTAAAACTAACTTGAGAGGGGGAGACAGAACAAACTATCTCTATAAAAGAGAAGCGTTCTGGATCTTTACCCTGGATACATTGATACCTAAAGGTCTTAACACACAATGGGACCTTAAGACTTTTTTGTGAATATGACAAATTAAGCATATATACATAATCTGCCCATTGGCTATGCTTCAGAAATAAACTACTTTTTGTCTAATGTATACGATAACTATTATTTACCATCTAAAGAACTGTTTTTTAATATGATAGAAAATTTTCTTTCAACCTATTTGTTTCTTATTCATTGACGTGTATATTCTTTTGTTTCAATGTGGATCCTGTACTTACAGTACTCAGAAATGCATGGGTAACTGCTATGACATTTTGTAATAACATACTGTACATTGTCTAGTTATAGTGTGTTGTAGTGATAATATCCACATAGATTAAACTGATCACTTAAATGATTATTGTCTTTACACACTTTTGCTATGGTGCATCAATATTGGTTCACTAAATAAGAGTGAATCCATCAACCCCATCAACATCTCATAGTTAATGATTTCAGAATATAAATTATATTTATAATAACATATATTTTGATATATTATAGTTTTGGTTAATAATCATGACACTAAATATATTTGTATGATTTCATCATTGATCAATTCATTCTAAACAGTATATTTTTATACATACTTAAATATTAATGATTAACTAATTGTTGATTACAAGTTACAATTCAGGGGTTAATCCACTTAGGATTCTCTTCTTTAGTGCACCTGTTTTTTCTATAATCATGTCTGTCCGTACTCAGTTCCCATAATTGCTACTATATAGCCGAGTTGTATAGCACACAGATGTGTGCACAATGTTTTAATCAGAGAGGAGGGATTTAAATAGTACTATTCCTCCTCTCTCGTCATGCTCCTTGAGAAAGCGCCACTGACGGCGTGAAATGCGTGGGAGGAGGAGCTTGGTTTTCCATTTGGATGTTTCACATTGTTATGTAGTTTAATAAAGTTTTTTTATTCAATTTTTGGCCGGTGAGTTCCATCAATTTGTTCAGGTCTTTTGGATGTCACACCGATCCTTTTTCACCCTGCTGCTATCCTAGGAATGGACTGGACGCCGACAGAAACGCAGTATTACACTGCGATTACGAGGCCACGAGGATAAGGGACATGGCGATCGATTGTGAGTAAACATTACACGCCACACCGTATACAAGCTTCCATCAGGATTTATGTGCTTATACTTCAGCTGTTTATTTCATTTGCGATTACTGCTGACGCACTCCCTCCTGGAGGCTACCCCAATATCCCTCACATAGTGCCTATTTCTGTCACCTGAGCAATATTATTTCTTTCATTGTGTACCATTTATGCAGCGCTGCTCCTAGAGCTAGCAACCGGCTTATTTTCTACATCAGGATTACATTGCCGTCTGTGCTTGGATGCAATTGCTGCTCATAACTATATTTTTTAACTCATTAGCCTGTATATAGAGACATACATTGTATCTCATATACTTCTTTTTTATTTACATATCCTATACATCTTTGTTCACATGTTTTTCCACTCCTATATTTTTTAATTATTTGGACTTTGTTCGGAATACAAGTATCTTTCTATTGATTGCACCATCTTTTATAACTATTACAAGTATGGATTTATCAGCTGTTGAACAACAGGACTCTGACTCTGGTACATTTTTTGCTTTCAAATGCTTTAATGTGCTAGATCGCAACAAAAAAGCAGATTCTGTCTTTGACAGGGAACAAGATTTATTCTGTGAAACTAGTCAAGACTTATTTTGCTTGTTTGGAAAAGCTTATAACACAAGACCTTAGAATTTGGTGGGACATCATTTCTTTGGAAAACTATTTAAAGAACAAATGTATCCCTCGTGGACTTCGTATGACAAAAGCCCCCTCCTTTGGCTTTGGAGACAAAGAATTTGAAAAAAATTGGCGTTTAATACTTGACCAATGTTCCTTCAAGTTGATTGAGCTTATCATTAAATATAAAACACAGGAAAAGGCTGTAGCTTTTAAACAAGTTACTGAACTCCAAAACAAATTACAAGCCTTTACAAAAGTTGAAAAATTTGTTGACATGGATAAATTATTAGCTCAACGTATAAAAAATGTAGAAAGAGCTATAATGCAAACCAAACAAAATAAATATGAGCGAGATAAATTAGATTACCAAAATAATCAAATCTATGTGTGGCAAAACCCCCAGATTGGAAAAACCCCTCCACTAAACAAAAAATATAACATAAAATTACAAAAACCAAAATCAACCTTGAAAAAAAAACCTAAAGGCACCACTAGTTCAGGAAAAAACTCTGAATCTGATGCACCTGACACTAAATATGTCCCATTTAGTGTTTCCTTCTCAGGTAACGAATCTGGAGCTTCATCCCAGGAAGAAACACGCCTACCAACGAATTCAACAGCCTATCAATCTACAACACAGGAGCGATCATCGTCAAAAAACGATCCACCAGGAGAAGATCCCGGAATAAGCTGGTGGGTGGCCCTCTCCAAGAAGAGATGGTACTAAAGATAGAGGATACCAATGTCATTAACATTTCAAAATATACATTGACACAATCAGAATTACAATTGCTCAATATGGGCTTAACATTCGCACCAGATTAGAATTTCAACCTTTTTTCCACAGTGGTTGACCTGTACAAATTTACAAGAAAATTAACGTTAAAAAGATTTTTGGGGCAAAAACGAACAAATACGAATATATCCATGGGTGATTCAAATTACAATCTGAGTGGGATCCAAAATGATGACTCTCAACCCCCCTAATAACCTAACACAAATGCCCATCTATGATACATCATGCCAATTGACTTTTAAAGATCAATGTCACTTACAAGACATGGTGGAACTTTTAGAAGATCAACATTATCCCGAGGATACAATACAATCCTTCTTTGGAAGGAAAGACTCTGGATTAAAAAAAGAAATCCCAGTTCTGTCCACTGTTTTTTAGAAGCCATGTGATAGATGTGTTCCAGACAGCAGTCGAGAGAGACTTGCATTTATTGTCTAAAGGCATTAACACTACCCATCATGTTTATTCACGACCAGATAATCTAGATCTTTTTTCACCCTGCTGCTATAATAGGATTGGACTGGACGCCGACAGAAACGCAGTATTACACTGCGACTACGAGGCCACGAGGATAAGGGACATGGCGATCGATCGTGAGTAAACATTACACTCCACGCCATATACAAGCTTCCATCAGGATTTATGTGCTTATACTTCAGCTGTTTATTTCATTTGCGATTACTGCTGACGCACTCCCTCCTGGAGGCTACCCCAATATCCCTCACATAGTGCCTATTTCTGTCACCTGAGCAGTATTATTTCTTTCATTGTGTACCATTTATGCAGCGCTGCTCCTAGAGCTAGCAACCGGCTTATTTTCTACATCAGTCCTACGCATGTGCAGTGTCTACCCCTCCTGCGCATGCACTTGTCGACGACCACTCCTTTGCATGCCATAGGAGCATGCATCCGGCCTCCGAACTACAACTCCTGGCAGGCTACAAAACATAATGATGTCACTCTCACCGATACTTCCATCTCCATGAAGGAGATTTGTGCCAATGAAAATTTAAATTGATGCAGGTGCCAGCAAAGAAGTTTCACGTCAAAAATCATAGCTCTTACATATTTATCGTAACGTTATTCAGTTGCATTAATATTAAAATTTAGTTTAGTGGATAGGGTGTGCACATAAGAACAGCTAACTAACGTATACTTTTCACTAATAGCCAATTATATTATATTTTACAGGCACAGGTTCCTGCCCCGTGGATCTTACAATCTATGTTTGCAATGAACATGCCATTAAAATATAATGTAGAACATTGTTTTATAGCTTTGTAAAGCTTTGATGTGTACAGTAAGTTCTTTGTAGCAGTTGAAGGACAACGTTCAAATTGACTTACTGTTCCATTTTAAGGCTTCAATGGTATAGAAGTATATAAATATTCAGCACCAATTTCACATTACACTGTCGCATTATTAGATTAGAGCCATTTAAAATCTAAAATGTTTTTTTTCCCCCAGCAGAAAACGACTCCATTTTTTTTCTACACCCACCTTGAGCAAAACGCATACTGATCTAAATTAATATACAGACGGGCCCTGGTAAGACGGCGGGTTCCGTTCTATGGTCCTGTCGCAAAGTGAAAATCGCTGGAAAGCGGAACCAGCGATTTTCGGCATCAGTGCATGTGCAGATCGGCAATTTCTCCTTCTGCGCATGCGCAACCTCTGTTCTGTGCAAGCACGACCACCATTCTGCACATGCGCAACCTCTGCACCCCCGTTCTGCGCATGTGCAGACATGGCGGCCCCCTTCCCGGTACCGCTGTATGAGCGGAACACCGAAAAGCGGCCCTACTGTACCGTATTTCCTCAATTCTAAGGCGCCGAGTGAAAGGTGCACCATTAACATGCAGTGAATATCCCTAAATACGGACTCAGTTATGGAGCTACAGAGAAACTGGCGACAACTTCACCCCCCAGAAGCAAAATTACCTCAACAATACCCCCTGATATCTGATGTTACCTGTGAACCCCTTCTAGTTGCAGATTGATTGAACCCCCTTTTCTTGGACGGACCAGCACAACGCTTTGCAACTTCCTTCCGGCAGATGACGGGTTAAAGGAAAAGTAGTAACCCTGATGACTATTCACGTTTCTCTCTGTCGATCACTCCACAAACCCACTAACCAAGTGTTGTGCCGTACACCAGTTTCTCATACATCACTTGCCAATCCCGCAAACTGCCAGCTCCCCCAAAGGTTACAATCGTCAAAGCAGGGGTTGCATATACTTTTTCACTCCCACAGCTTACATGAAGATGTTAAACTGCGGCGGCTCCGGCTTCCCGCCTGGTACTCCAGCAGCGTCCCCTTGCAGCCTCGTTTTTTTTCTTTTTCAAAGGACATCGATTCTAAGACGCATCCCAATTTCAGACATGTTAAAATGTGAAAAAAGGTGCGTCTTAGAATCGAGGAAATACGGTAATACCTAAGAATCTGGGACAGGGAGTGTGTCTATGGCAGCCATTAACAAAAGTGGTCTAGCTCGTTAGAATTATTTTCTCTTAGGCTGCGATTATAGTGCCTGCTGCAGGACGCAGGCGACCGCATGAAGTCACTCGCGCAGTGCATGCGTGAAAACTGCACTGTAGGCAGGAGATATCGGGAGGCGACAGCGAGGCATGGCGGAGGCATGACATCACCTGAGCGGTTCACCTTCATTTTCTGAACCACTTCACGTGACGCTGACGTCACGCGGCCATTGCTTAGAGAGGCAAATTCATTTGTCTCTCCTGGATTCGCCTCTCCGTCGCGCACAATATGTCCACCTTCAATGGAATGCAGGTTTTTTTTTTGCCAGGCTCTATAATCACGGCCTTACACTCTCATGGACCCTCACTCATTGAACGTGTTTGTCCATTGACGTGTAATCTTTTGGAACCGCACACACCTCGCTAATTTGGTAAGTTGGATGTTGACACATCTGTAAATGCTATTGTAATCCCCCTCCTTAAGGGTTACTAACATGGCTGTTGTACGCTAAGCCCCACCTTGAGTTGCTATGAGGATCCAAACGGCAAGCTGGGGTATTTAAGGAGGAGGGTCTATTGTAAAGGTCAGTTTCCAAGAGAAGAAGAGATGGGGAGAGGAGCCTCGGAAGAATAGATCAGTAATGTTTCAATAGTACAGGAACACGAATAAATGATCACAAGGGATCACAAAAAGCCCCTAATGACTGCACTCAAGGTAGGTCACACTAGGAATAGTAGTGTAGACTCAGTGAAAGCTAGAAATAGTCTAACCCTTAAGTAGGGTCGACCGCTAAAGGTCACATGAGAGTACACAAAAAATAATAGTTTTATTAAACCAATTAAAACCCGACGAAAAACACTTGTTAAAAATAAGTAAAATCCCCAAGCGCTGGGTGGAAGCAGATGTAGAGTACCTGCATTCTATAATACCTACATAACATAACCATCTAAATGGATAAAGGCTGTATAAGTACTAAATCTCAATGAAAAAGCATGCGGCAGGTATAAACAACCAGAACACTCGTTGCCACCAATTGGGGTACTGGCTGTGAATAAGGTGAATATACGACCTGATCACATCCGTAGTATGGATGCGAATTCACCGCTGATACCCTGAATAGATATACGGAGCAAATACTGCCTGCCTCGACTTCCAGCGCGTGACTGTCACATAACCCCGACGTACGTTTCGCGCGTCACCGCGCACTTTCTCAAGGGGTTATCTATGTTTCAATAGTAATAGTATAGACCAGGACCCTGTTTATTATGTTGCAGATAGACAGTGCCTGTTAAGTTATGATCCCTGAAGGAAGGAATGGAATCCAGAATAAGTAATAAAAAGGAATATGGCACAGTATAGAGGGCCTCAGGAAGGATGGCTCCTGGTTGATCAACTCTACCAGCGGATCTGCGCTATTATTCCTTATCAGTCTGTATGGAAGTGTCAGTTCCCAAACAGACAACAGATATTGTGTCTAGTAACAAAAGACTCGCCAAGATTCCCTTAGGGGCCCAAAGTAATCAGATTAATACCACTGATGGTTCCCAAGGAATAAGGGTCCACATTTATTCAGAGCAACTAACTCAAAGTACCTTTATCGGAGTGAAGAGCGGGCACTGATGGAAGAACTGTTTTCTTGTTGTTATAAAAATACAGTACAATGTTATTAATGTGTATGAGCGGTCCCTGTCCATGGGGACATGAATGGATAACTGTTTCCAACAAAAGTTCCTGGCGCCCCTTTATTCTACAATCTTTCTACTGAATCGCTCAGCCACCTGAATCCAGCCCGAGTCAAGGTAACCAATGCAGAGTAGCCATATAATATAAAAGAAGTCTCCAGGGACCCCTGCTTTTATTGATACAGAGGCAGTGCCGGTATCTCAGCACTGTTTAAAACTCCCTTATCACACGGGCCAATAGGAAACCTGATGACATCATGGCTTGCTTTTGGAAGGCACGGAATGGGAGCTTTGAAGCCTGCCATTATGTGAACCCTGCTAGCCGAGTGGAGAGGCTACCAGCAACCCCTACGGAGGTATTTCCAGAGGCAGGGGGTCCCCGTAGCTGAAGTTAATGGGGTTCAGCTCCGGAGACCTCCTGCTTCAATTCCATGTAAAAAAAAAACGCAAGCATGAATTGCCTCTTTAAAGTGACCATAATATAGTTACCAAATAGTAAAGTGCACTAAAGATATTTTTAAATATTAAAAAATGTAACTAAGTGATTTCTGGTGAAAAATTATGCAATCTAAACTTCAGATACAATTTTAAAAAATACATATGTAGCAATGGCTGGTCCAGACTGCCTCCTGTCACGTAAGTCCTTAGTAGCTACAGGCTGTGGCAGGCTATTCTTGGGGCATTGACCCGCCCTCATGCAGACTCTCTGAGTTGCAGGAGTGGTGGTGACACAGGGTCTGTGTATAACAAATCATGGTGCAGACCTTGTACCCTCCCTTCTGGTGCATCAGAGAGGAAGTGCTAAAATATAGCAGTTCAGCTCCTACCCTCCTGGGGTGAGGAAGCAAAGCGAGTTCTCTTCCATCCCTCCTAGGGAGGGGAGGTATGTGCTGCTCCTCCTGGCTGGGAGTGAGACATGCCAGGCAGTCCCTCATGGGCTGACTGAGAGATCAGAAACCTCAATGCTATCAGAGAGCCAAGCACCATCCAGAGGTCTGGGACCCAGATCAATCTACTCTGTATCCGCTGCATGACTCCGGCAGCGGATGTCTCAATAAAGCATCCCTTTTTGTATACACCTGCCTGAGTCTACGGTCTATTAAGCAGGGGTGTGAAAGAAGTCTGTTCTGGTGGGGACTGTCTCTGGGAACCCAGGAGCCCACCGGAGCTCGAGGCGCTGACACCCTGAGAAGCAAGTAGAATTCACCAAAAGCCTGTCTCGTTCCCCACACCATCGCGGACCACTCAGCTCTCCTGTGCCCTCACAGGTATGCATGCACCACCGACAGCAATAGCTAGCAGTACATCTTCCAGAGACAGGAGAAAATTGTATAAAACAAGAAACAGAGAAGTCCAGAGCAACATCCAATGTGACAAAAATACACAGTGAAATATCTAAATATCTCTTGAAAAAGGGTGATTTAGTTAACCCTTTGGCAAAGCATATAAGCCTGCGAGCCACATAAAGGCATGACCAAATTCACAGGTTTCTTGTTTTAGGGTTTTGAAATTGCCATTTTTTTACCATGTTGCTCCCACAGTATGCAGAAAGGCCCAAATACCAGTAAGAGCAACATTTCCAAACATGGTGAGTTTGGTGGTGGTGTGGGGGGGGAGGGGGGTGTATTGATTGACATGTAGGCCATGTTTTATTTTTTTAAATACAGGATTGGTACCTCAGGTCTGCGGGGACCCACAGGGACCACCTGAGGACCCACGGGAGACACCGGCAGGGAAGAATCGGGGGCCCCACAGCTGCGGTTCTGCAGGGGACAGGGCCGTAAAAATTAGACTTACCTGGGGGATGTTCTCAGGTCAGGCTTGGTGGCTGGGGGGGTGGTGTGCCGGTGGCTGCAGAGGGCTGGTTGTTGGGGGGGGGGGGAGGGGGCGGCGGAGCCCGTTGCTGCGGGGAGGGGGGGGGGCGGTTCTGCAGGGGGCAGGGCCGGTGGCTGGCGGTACTGCGGGAAGGGGGCCGGCTGCGGGAGATGGTGGTGCTGGGGGGGGGGGGGCGCGGTAGCAATCTGGCGGCAGTGCGAGGGCCCGGCGTCACCACGGTTGTGACAGTGCTGCGGGGGCGGGAGCAGGCTGGCGGCACTGCGAGGGCCCAGCGGCACCACGGTTGTGACAGTGCTGCGGGGGGCGGGAGCAGCCTGGCGGCACTGCGGGGGGGCGCCACGGTGGTGACAGTGCTGAGGGGGGGAGAGCGCGATGCTGCGGGGGCTCGGCAGCAGGCACCTGTTCCACAAGGTTGCACCCGCATGCGCCAGGCCTCCTCACGCTGGCGCGCCGGAAGCTTACCCAGCTGCTGACTTCCGGCACTGCCGATAGGAAGACCCGGCACAGAGTGTTGTGTTTTTTTTTTTTTTTAAATTAACAGGCGCCCAGCTGCGCAGGGGGCCCGGGACGCCAGTGCCCTTTGTCCCCCCCCTCTTGGCGGGCCTGCACCTGTCTGTACTCTTTTACCTACTTGGTCACATTAGGTAGAGCGGGTTCAATCCTCTTTTGCTCAGTTCCACAGATATAACATTGGAGAGTTTAAAAAGCACTTTCATTCCTTCCTGGATGTCGCCTTGTGTCGGATCATTCCGTCTGCTGGGGATGATCACACATCGCCCAGCAGACGGAGGCGCGCGCACGCACGCAGCGTCGCGAAGCCCCCTGTGTGAACGCTGCCTAAGTAGGTGCTAGCAAACAAACCCCCAAACTCCTATGCAACAGCAAGAACATCCAACATGAAGCAGCTGCACACGTAGGTTTGGCAAATATTCCTGTACTGCATCATTAAAGTACCGAGATTATACAATGACATGGCACAGGACTGTACTTTAATGCCATAGCAGTGCGCCTATCATACTGCCAGTGACCCCATCCCTTGTCTTCCCTCCTCTATCTTGGTATATTTGCATGTAAATGGCCGCTGCTTATCTGAGGCACCGTCTGAATTTGAAGCCCTAGCAGATCGCATTAGCCGCCTCTCTACGTCATCGATGGGCGTGTCTTAAGACGTGCTTAGTAGAGGTGCTGCTCTGTGATACGCTTTGGTTCAGTGCTTGGCATAGCCATGGTAACCGTCTCCATGACACCCTGGAACGCTTCCCCCCTCGTCGCGCGCACCGGGCTGTTGTAGCTGTGCGGCGCCTCTCCTCCCGGGTGATCACTTGTGGCCCGCGCGTGGTTTCCATGACGTGTTACGCGGAGGCCCCGCGCCAGACCGGGGTCCCCCGGGAGGTGCTGCGGTGGCTGCAGAGCCTGGACCTGAGCTTCTCCCCTAAACATTTTCGCAGGTACAGACCGGGGACATGAGTGACAGGGGAATGAAGGGGACAGCGGCGTCCTGCCAGGGAGGAAGAGGAGGAGGGTATGAGAGGAGAGAGGGGGGGTGACTTTGGGAAACATACATTTATTGTTATCAGGTTTTTCAAATCCGCCATCACATTCCACAACTGCAGACTGTGACAGAAGGTTTATGAGAGATAAGTGGGATTCTGTTGTGATCTATTGCTAGTTTGTTGTTTAAACACAACGTTATTGTTTCACACCTGTGAATTCTTAATAAAGTGTCTTACATTTGACCCAAATCAGTAGAAATATGCACGTTAACAATATTTTCATGCACTGAAATAAGGATGCACATTGAATTATCGCCTCATAATAAGGCATATATTATGTGAGTTTTACAGCAGAAAGGGTGTTTGCGTTCATTGATCCATAAACCAAAGTCACTTTGGGCTATATTGTAATACTGTAGGTTGTTGGCAATTCTGCCTTTTGTCAGTATTTTTTCCCTTGCTTATGTGCCCAAAAAAATCCTCCAAGGTTTGACTTGGTATCAAATCTCCTGGTTACACTTTTGCACCCAATGTGAGATACTTGATTAACATGCATTTTACAGATGGTCAAGCCAAAGAGATACAAAATGTACAGTGTAAGGCCTGGGACATAGTAGTGTGAGCAAGGCTGAGCCGTGCTGAGCCGCGCTCACACTCGGCACTGAGCCCCTGCAGCCGCAATGAGAGCGGCTTTAGCAGGGGCTCGCGCACGCTTGGGGAAGCGTGTGTCTCACCAAGTTTTCAGATTTGGAGCTCGCCGGAGCGCAAGGCCGGTCACGTGAGCGGTTCGCCCAATGAGGGCGAACCAGCTCCGTGACATCACTGGCCCGCCCTCAACACGCCCACAGACGGCACGCTGTGTAAGGCCAGGGAAAGCACCGCTTTCCCTGAGCCTCAGCGCGCCTCCGCCCGGATACAATGACTATGTCCCAGGCCTTAGACATGCTATTTGGTCTCCTCCACTTATGTTCACATTATTTGGGGAACCAAGTGATGACATAGTTGCAATTCCGGAAGTCAATTGGCACGCCGGCTTGACCTTCGGCAACGTAAATGTTGCCAGTCCTGAAATTTTCCAGCAAATGAATAACACATCTCTAAACTAATGCATTTTTGTTTTGCTTCTTTGTTTTAGAGATATTACAAATGGATACATCACAGCTGAAATATTCTATTGGTATTTCCCAGAAGACATCAAGTTGCATTCGTATGACAATGGAACATCTCTCGCTACCAAACTAAGCAACTGGTCACAATTGGAAAAGGTTAGAAGATGTAAATATGTATCCCAACTTATGCTGGTTGTCTATCCATGACAAAAATATGTGAATAAGGTGATGCATAAAAGACAGTCATTTTAATAATAATTTTGATTAGCCTGGTAGCCACAAACTCACTGTTGAAATTGAAGGGGCGTTCTGCACGTTAAAAAGGCTAAAATAATTGTATGGCATTTGTTCAATCTATTTTATTGCAATGTCACTGCACTGGCTGAGACTATGGTATCACTAAATAGATTTCTACTATAACGCCATTGAAAAAACTGTGGAGGTTGATGTATCAAAGTCTTCCAGCTGTACAAGTTGGACAAACAATTGCAGAAGATCATCAAAGGAATAAAAGTATGCAGCTATTGGCCAATATTGTTTTTAAACACAGATTTGAAATTATACAGTAACATTTTGGCTAACACGCTAAACCCAATTCTTCCCAAATTAATTCACTACGATCAGGTGGTGTTTGTGAGTGAATGCAAGGCGTCAGATAACACGATATTCATATAATTGACTATATGAACCATGCTAAAGCTAAACCTATGTTATTGGGCCTTGATGCAGAAAAAGGTATTTCACAGGATAAGGTGGGACTTTTTAGATAGAACATTGGAAGCATTTGGGTTCTCGGGGGCGTACTTGAAGGGTTTACAGACTCTCTACCAGACTCCGACAGCCATGCTAAAATTACCAGGGAGGGTATAGGAACCAAATAATAATGAAGAATGGGTCAAGGCAGAGGTGCCCTCTTTTACCCCTATTATTTGTATTAACAATTGAACCATTGGCGGCTACAATCAGGGGCTCCCCCAATATACAAGGGGTCAAAATAAAGGATGAGGGCTATAAATTGTCGCCGTTTACAGACGATATCATATTCACTGTAACAAATCCACTGACATCTCTACAGTTCACACTTAAGGAATTTGGGAATTTGTCGGGATACAAGCTAAATATAGGGAAGTCAGAGGCCTTAAACCTAACACTCTCAGAAGAGGAAGTTAAGCCCCTCAAAATAAATGTCAATTATAAGTGGAAAGAGAATCATCTAAAATACGTAGGGATATTTCATCTGCATGCACCAGCATTGGGCCCGGGATAGGAGGACGAATCTCCATGTAGACCCTAGCTTCCTAACCGAGCAGATCGTACTGTCTCCCAACGACAAGTATCTATCTTAGACTGTTGCAGCAGGAGTAAAAGAAAATCGGTCTAGAAAAAGACCAAAACAACCGGAGCTCTAAAAACAATTGTAGTGGTGTCAAGCTGGAATCAATGCTGTAGTATGAAGTATATATCCAGTATTTGCAGGGTCAGGGATAAGTGTCTGAAGCTGCGTGTTGTCGTGAGTACGTTTGTAAATATCCCTGATGAAATAACGATATGAACAAGACCCAAAGGCCAGTTGTAGGAAGCATACAGTAATTACTTTACTCAAGCAACCTCAGTCCCTCTCGACCCGGTCAGACCGGAGCTCCGATCCTTCACTGCGGGTGGCGGTTCCTCTGCGGAGATCCTGGAGGTGGGACAGTGCGGCGTCACTCATAGTGTAGATCACCGGGTGCTGGTCAGGCGTTCACGCTGACTCCATAATACCCCATGTGGTGTCATCGCCGTCAATAAGCGCGTCCTCCTCAGCTCAGGGACCGCCCAATTCCTCCAAGGGTTAAGTTACCACACGCCAAGCCTCTCACAGCGTCTCCAAATAGGAGTGCATCCAGGCAGGTAATCAGCAAGCACGAATCAGTACCTCCAGGCAGGTAATCAGTCCATGTAGGAGCCGAAGCACAGCCACACCAAAGCAGAATAGGACAAGATGGTTAATCTCAAAAAGGACAGACATCCTAAAAATCCTCTGACATGTTTCACGCACAGGGCGCTTTATCAAAGAATTTGTCCTATTCTGCTTTGGTGTGGCTGTGCTTCGGCTCCTACATGGACACTTTTTTTTGTTGCAGCAGGAGCCAAATTGATCCAGGTTCCTGCACCACACTCTCGACTGACAGCCCCCCCTCACCTTTTTTTTGTATCACAAACTAATTCACTTAAGCATTATGCCCCAAAAAATGCCAACGTAAATGCTGCACTAAAAGTTTTGCCTCAAACTGAGAAAAACAAACTCTCCTGGTCGCCTGAATGAGTTCCTCCAGCACTGGTGGAGTGACTGGCATCCTGGACTGCTGATTCCCTCTTTAAACCGGCTAAAGACCTTCTCACTATGAACGCCTTAGTTGGATCCTCTGCACCCCTTAAATAGATAAAAAATGCCACCCCATGAATTTCATTTCCATTTAGCTGTCAGCTTACCCTTTCTCTTTTAAAATGAACACATACGTCAAGAGGGCACCTACCTCCGAAACCTCTAACCCAAGTTTCCTTGCCAGATCCTGGTATTCCCACCAAGATGCTGCGTCCAGGGTGGCGCTGAGCTGGTTTGGGCACTCACGCTCGCCACGATGAGACACATTGAGACAAGTGGTGTGAGGGGGGGTAAAACGAAGTGGTGGTGGGAGGGTGGGGTAAAATGAAATGGTGGTGTGAGGGGGGCGGTAAAAACGAAGTGGTGTGAGGGGGGGTAAAACGAGAGAGTGAGGGGGGTAAAACAAAGTGGTGGTGTGAGGGGGTAAAACAAAGTGGTGGTGTCAGGGGGGGGGTAAAACAAAGTGGGGGTGTGAGGGGTGGTAAAACAAAGTGGTGGTGTGAGGGGGGGGTAAAACGAAGTGGTGGGGTAAGGGGGGTAAAATGAAGTGGTGGTGGTGGGGGAAAACGGGGTGGTGGGGGGGGGAAAACGGGTGGTGGGGGGGGGCAAACGGGTGGTGGGGGTGGTGGGGGTGGTGGGGGGGGAAACGGGGTGGTGGGGGGAGAGGGGAATGGAGAGAGGGGAATGGAGAGGGAAGGGGGAGAGAGGAGGGAAGGGGGAGAGAGGAGGGAAGGGGGAGAGAGGAGGGAAGGGGGAGAGAGGAGGGAAGGGGGAGAGAGAGGAGGGAAGGGAGGGATGGAAGGGGGGAGAGAGGAGGGAAGGGGGGGAGAGAGGAGGGAAGGGGGGAGAGAGGAGGGAAGTGGGGGGAGGGTTGGGGGGGGAGAGAGGGGAGGGTCAGGGGAGAGAGAGAGAGAGGGGAGGGACGGGGGGAGAGGGAGGGACGGGGGGAGAGGGAGGGATGGGGGGAAGAGGGGGGGATGGGGGGGAGAGAGAGGGGAGGGTCGGGAGGGACGGGGGGAGAGGGAGGGATGGGGGGGAGAGAAAGGGATGGGGGGAGAAAGAGAGAGAGAGAGGGGGGAGAGAGGGGGGGAGAGAGAGGGGGGGAGAGAGAGAGAGGGGGGAGAGAGAGAGAGAGGGGGGAGAGAGAGAGAGGGGGGAGAGAGAGAGAGGGGGGGAGAGAGAGAGAGGGGGGGGCGGGAGAGAGAGAGAGAGGGGGGATCGAGAGGGGGGGAGAGAGAGAGAGAGAGAGGGGGGGCGGGAGAGAGAGAGAGAGAGAGGGGGGGCGGGAGAGAGAGAGAGAGGGGGGGCGGGAGAGAGAGAGAGAGGGGGGCGAGAGAGAGAGAGAGAGAGAGAGAGGGGGGGCGGGAGAGAGAGAGAGAGGGGGGGCGGGAGAGAGAGAGGGGGGGCGGGGGAGGGAGAGGGGGGAGAGAGAGAGGGGGGAGAGAGAGAGAGAGGGGGGAGAGAGAGGGGGGGAGAGAGAGGGAGGGGGAGAGAGAGAGGGAGGGGGAGAGAGAGGGAGGGGGGAGAGAGAGAGGGAGGGGGAGAGAGAGGGAAAGGGAGAGAGAGGGAGGGGGAGAGAGAGGGAGGGGGAGAGAGAGGGGGGGGGAGAGAGAGAGGGGGGGGAGAGAAAGAGGGAGGGGGGAGAGAGAGAGGGAGTGGGGAGAGAGAGAGGGAGGGGGAGAGAAAGGGAGGGGGAGAGAGGAGGGATATATATATATTTATATATGTGTTACTGCAATAGATGAACTGACACGCCCCCGTCCCACTGACACGCCCCCGTCCCACTGACACGCTCCCGTCCTACTGACACGCCCCCGTCCCACTGACACGCCCCGTCCCTGCGCTCGCAAATTTCCTATAGCAGGACAAGATTGGTCTCCTGCTTACATGCAGGTGACGTCACTGCTCATGAGCGCCAGCCCGCTCGCTCCGCTCTTCCCTTCACTCTGGACGAGTCCTAAGCGTGCCACTGAATCCCATACTGAACCGTCGGAAACTCCCACACCTTTGCTGGCCCACTGGATCAGCCTTTGTTGCCAACATCCTGAACTCTTCTAACTACATTTGGGATAAAGAGTCAGCAAACCCATTAGCCACCCTGGGTACATGCCTAGCTTTAAAAGCTAGGTTTAACTTCAGGCAAGTTAGCACAAAGTTACGCAATAAAGCCAACACGGGGGGTTCAAATGGGACCCAAAATTATTAACTATTATTATTATCAGTCCAGAATACTACATTCCGGTTAGACAGCTGCACGCCCCAAAGCTCTATTGCAAATACTAACGGAAAGAATTCTAGAAATGTCAGGTTGTTTGCGAGTCTGCCCATGAAACCGCCCACTGCTCTGCGCACCACGACCCCTCGAATATGCCCCGAATCCCACTAATCCGGCCGCATCTGTAAAGAGCTGGAGCTCGTTGTTGGATGTCGGACGGCCCCTCCACAGTTTCGTCCCATTGTAACAGCTCAAGAACTCCAACCAAACCCCCAAATCCTTATGTATCTCAGCCATTACCCTTATAAAGTGATTTGGACGTCTCACCCCGGCCGTAGCAGCCACTTGCCGTTTGGAAAATACTTTTTCCACTAGCATAATTCTGGCCTAAAAACAGGTGTCCCATTAAGTGAAAGTGCCTGAAATATGCTTTCTTGAGAGACATAAATGCCTCCACAGATCTTCTTAAAGCCCTCGGCTTCTCCCCACGCAGCCTATATTCATAAGAACCGAATCAATTTTGATTCCAAAAAAAATGAGAACGGTAGTGGGGATCTCCATTTTCTCCATCGCCAAAGGGAAGCCAAACTTGTGCGCCACTGCTAAAAACTCTAACAGCCATCTGGCACACATCTAACTCCCCTGGACCTATAAATAAAAAAAAATAATCTAAATTGTGCATTACCCCCACTTCCTGCACTCTTATTTTTCTAGACTACTCATTCCAGGAAAGTGCTGACTTTTTCAAAGTAGAAACACGACAGGGCACACCCCATTGGCAAGCATGAATCCACAAAATACTTGTTGCCCAGCTTACACCCAGTAGGTGTAAACTTGGTAGTAACCTAAATGCCAGCTTTATGTCCGCCTTTGCCAATAGAGTGCCCAGCCAGTTACAGGACTGAGGAAGCATTTTTGAAGCGAAACGCGTAGAGTCAATACTGAGTAGGCCACGCAAGCTCCTGTAACCGTCCTGCACCCGCGGCACCGAAATCGGGATCGTCCGTGACCGGAAGTGACGCAGACGACCACCGGAAATGACGCGACGCAGTCAGGAAGCCTAGAGTAATCGGGCCACCTTTAATTTCTATGTGTACATGCCACATTATTGAAATGTAAGTGCGTTATTAACCGTTATAATACAATATGTATTGAACATACAATGTTGCACTAAGAGTGTGATTTTTCTGGTTTGCATTGAGGAAAAACGCACTGAGCCCACCTGAGCTGACAATCCATTTGGTCATTCACTGGGAAAGTGTGAGTCCCCATTTCTGCTTATACCCAAGATGACTCCTATTTAAGAAATTATTACACTATATATTGTTTGTTTTCTCCACATACGGTGAAATCTGCGCTCCCCAAATCTGTCTCTGGAGATCTACCTAAGGAGAATTGGACCGTCTCTTTAAAGGGTTGAGCTGCGATTGTATATCACTTATTACATTAAAAACACATTTGCACGTTTATTAATCCAATGAGCACATTTATTATTATTTAATACAATTTATTTAATTCACATTATATTTGCCTCATTAAGGATCGCCTAAGTCACTTTTTTCTTGCACCAAGTTTAAAATGAAACAGGGTTAAGAATGTGTATATGTAAAATTCCTGTATGAAAAGTTATGTACATGATGGTTGTTCTGTAGCCTCCCCATTCCCACCTTTTTTTGCTGGAAAATCTTAATAAAATACAAGTTATACAATTAAAAAAAAAAATGAAAGATCTGTTTTCTGTGATAAACCTGGTGCAATGCTTTTGCCCCATTTTTGTAACTTGGAGACTCTGAAACATCACATACGTGTGTGTTTGTGTGTGTGTTTGTGTGTGTGTGTGTGTGTATGTATTTTTTTTTAAATAATTGAACCTGTATCTAAAAATAAACCATTTAATGGTGATAGAAAATGCACAGAAGAGAACTGTCTGAAGTTAGTTTGGAGACTAAAGTCTTTGGAGACCCCTTGGGGTGAAACGATAACCGTTTCAGAAGCACTGCCCCAGAATGCCTCAAAGCTAATCCTATTGTATAATCTGATGCAGAGTAGGACTGTAACGCTTCT